>NW_004754920.1:654084-656584 GCF_000188695.1 Salpingoeca rosetta | reverse complement strand
CAAGTTGACGAGTTAGCAGCCGTGTGACATGAAGCCACCTCGATTTCGGCAATTCTGTCGTTTGCAGAGTTGAGCTGTTCCTGCTTTGCGTCGCGGTCCTCCTTTGTCGCCGCGAGTTCGGGCCGAAGTTCCTCCACCTGGCCCTGTGCAAGCCAGCGGGCAATGTGTATGTGTGTGTGTGTGCGTGTGTGTGTGTGTGTGTGTGTGTGTGTGTGTGTGTGTGTGAGCAAGTGTGTGAGACAGGGATGTTCAGGGCATTGCACAACCAAACGAACACAAGACACAAGCGTCACGACAGCAGCCACAC
Source organism: Salpingoeca rosetta (assembly GCF_000188695.1). NCBI lineage: Eukaryota > Choanoflagellata > Craspedida > Salpingoecidae > Salpingoeca > Salpingoeca rosetta. The sequence continues at coordinate 656,277 of NW_004754920.1, read as the reverse complement.
CTCGAGTGCACGCTTCGTGTCATTGAGCGCCTCAATGTCGGTACTCTTGTCCTCCAGCTCCTGCCGTGCGTCCAAACAACAACGAAAACAAAAATGCAATGAGGCAACAGCACCACATATGATGTGACAGCAACTGGGCCAAAGCATTCATCGGGCCACAACCACGCGCCAATCCCACCGGCAGCACCACCATTACGGTCACCGCCGTCACACCTGCTTGAGGTCTGCGGCTTCGCCCTGTGCCGTTGCAAGGGCGTCTTTCGCCTCGTCAAGCTCAACCCGCAACTTGGCGAGCTCGTCGTCGCGGTCCGCAAGCGACGACTCTGCTGCGCCGAGCCGCGCCTCTGCACACACGGCACGGGGTGATGAGTGTGGTGGTGGCCGTGGTGAGTGCGAGAAGTGATGGGTGTGATAGAGGAAACATGGTGGGACGTGATAAGTGCTTCGAGAGGACTAGCAAGAGAAAAGGGAGGAACAAACGTGTGAGCGAGAACAGCCACAAGCGGCAAGGTGCAAAACGCATCATCACATCACCAGGCGCCGCACCGAGATCAGAGCGGGCCTCGCTGCATTCCGCCAGAGCGCGCTCTGCATCGCCACTGGCCTTCTCGTTCTCCCTCGCCATGGCGTCCGCGTTGGACTGAAGGTCCGCCGCCTCCTTCTCCGCGGCGGCAAGTTTGCCTGCAAGCTCATCTGCGCGCTTCTGCAGCTCGTCCAGCTTGCCTTGAAGGTCTTCAGACTCCTTTGTCTTGTTGTCAAGCTGCTCTCGCAGCAGTGCAAGCTCCGCGTCGCGGTCCTGCAGCACAGACTGCAGGCCTGGTTTTGTTGTGCGTGTGAGTGAGCGAGTGTGTGCGTGTGTTTGGGTGAGTGTGTGTGTGTGTGTGTGTGTGAGTGAATGAGTGAGGGATTATGTGCATGTGTGTGCATGTGTGTGCATGTGTGCGTGTGAGTGCGTGAGTGTAAATAAATGTATGTGTGGTGAGTCGACACACTTGTGTACCAACTGACTTCCTCCCTTCAAGCTCCCCCCTCCCACCAAAACAACTGCGCGCAATCCGTCAAACCGACCATCTTTGTCCTCGAGGGCCTTGCTGGCGTCTGCGAGCTTCGACTTGAGATCGGCAATCTCGTCGTTCAACGCATCTGCCTCAGCATCAGCCGCGGCCTTGTCGTCCTCCGCCTGTTTGAGCGCGGCGTCTCGCTCAGCCTCCGCAGCTGCAAGCGCATTGGCCTTGTCGTCCACCTCCTTCTTCAAGGCCTCCTTCTCCTCCTGTGCTGCCTCCGCTGCTGCCCGCTCCTTGGCAAGTTCAGCCGCCAGCATGTCTGCCTTCTCGCCAAGCTCTCCCTGCGCCAGCGCCGCGCGCGCTGCGTCACCGCCGGCGTTCTCAAGCTCCCTGCAAGCAGGGTGCAGTGCATTGCACGCGGTGGAGCCATGTGAGCGATTGATGAGCACAACCATTTGCAACGTGCCCGCGCTGGAATTGCACAGCACATGCATATGCACAGGTACAACTGTGCACTGACATGCACACAACACAACACCATACAACACAACACACCACAGCACAATCACAATCACAACACAACAATATCACAACTCACTCCCTGAGCCGATCTAGCTCCTTGGTTTGGGCGTCGATGGTGTTGTTGAGGTCCTTGATGGTGTCCTGTGCGCTGTCGTTGTCAGCCTTGAGTTGCGCGTTCTCCGCTGCGGCGCTGTCCTTCTCGCCAGCAGCGCTCTTCAGCTCATCCTCAAGCGCAGCAACAGCAGCGGCAGACGACGACTGCGGGCGCAGTGACGGGGAGAGGTTGAGTCGGGGAAGGAGAGATGAATGATAAATGGAAGACAGTAAGTGCATGAAAAATGACGAGCAGCTGACTGCTACCGTGCAGTGCACTAATACAAACGCACACATGACACACCTCCTCGTCTGCGAGGAGCTTCTCGAGGTGGCAGATGCGGTCCAGCGCGTCTTCTAGCTCGGCGCGTGTGTTCTCGTGCACGCGATGCAGTTCTGCACGACAACGTGACGAGGTGGTGGCGTGGACGAAGAGCAAAATGGAGGGGTTTCAGGGTGAAGGAGGATGTGTGTGTGTGTGTGTGTGTGTGTGTGTGTGTGAGCGTGTGTGTGTGTGTGTGTGAGGTGTGTGTGTGTGTGTGTGTGTGTGTGTGTGTGTGTGGGTGTGTGTGTG
>NW_004754920.1:625819-653915 GCF_000188695.1 Salpingoeca rosetta | reverse complement strand
TTTTTGTACGCCTACGGTTTAGATGTCCAAAATATGAATTGAACCCGGGCGCTCCAGAAAATAATTTCCGGCGGGTGATCCCTGGCTCTATTTACGCAGTTTGTACTAGCCTGCGACGCTAGGCGATCCGCTTATTGCGTTTACTTGGCGATTCCAGCACGAATCCATGGGCTCGCCTCGGGCGGTACGTAGTGTCGCAAGATGTGTGATGTGTGTGTGTGTGTGTGTGTGTGTGTGTGTGGGTGTGTGTGTGTGTGTGTGAGCGTGTGTGTGTGTGTGTGTGTGTGTGTGTGTGTGTGTGCGTGTGTGTGTGTGTGTGTGTGACGTGAGTTGTGGACCGCTAAGAACACGTCGCGCAAGTGTGCTTGTGAGCGAGAGCAACGCTGTGTCTGAGACGAGGGGACTGACCGCCAAGGGCATCTGCCTTTTCCTGCAGAGCGGCGCTCTTCTGCTTCTCGTCCTCAACAGCGGCGTGCGCATCCGCAAGTTGCGCTGCACAAAGGGACAGACACGGGTATGTTTGGAAACGTACGTAAGGGAGGGAGGGTGGGATGGTCAAGAGAGAAATGAATGAGTCAAGGGGTGGGTAGTGACTTGGTCGTGGACACCCGTGGCAGATGGGCATCATGCACGCAATGACACACAAAATCACCTGCACACATCCTCTCACCGTTGAGCTTTTCCACGTGCTCTGGCTCAATGACGTTCTGCCAAGCGGAACAGAGACATCACAGTGTCGTGAGTGCAATACGAGACAGCAATGCTGTTGCGGCTTACCTCTCACATACGGCACAAACGAACCAATAATGGCTGTCTCGTGTGTAGTTGCATGTATATGTGTGTGCGTGCGTAGTTGTATGTATATGTGTGTGCGTGCGTAGTTGCATGCATGTGTGTGTGTAGTTGCATGCATGTGTGTGCGTGTACAATTGTGTGTGTGTGTGGGTGTGTGTGTGCGTGTACAATTGTGTGTGTGGGTGTGTGTGCGCGTGTACAATTGTGTGTGTGTGCGTGTACAATTGTGTGTGCGCGCGTGTACAATTGTGTGTGTGTGCGTGTGCGCGTGTGCGCGTGTGTGCGTGTGCGTGTGCGTACCGCTGGGGCAGCAGCTGCGTCGAGCTGTTCTTGGAGGAGATTGATGGTGCTGTCGCGGCCAGCCAGCTCCTGGTCCTTTCGCTCCAACGCAGCTGGTGGCGGCAGTGGTGCAAAGAATGCAGAGGAGGACGATTGGAATGGGACGAGAGGCAGGGGGGGGGTGTCGCACGCAGGTGAGAATGTACGTCAATCGTGGACGCAGACGCACACACAAACACACATGCACATACTCCTACCATGCACATGCACATGCACATGCACACATCAACACGCACACACACACACACACATCAACACAGCCACGCCCTCCCCCACGCCCACTGCTTGTCGTATCACCGTCGTAATCGTCGCGCATGCGCTCCATGTCATCGATGCAGTCCTTCAGCCGCTGCGCCGCCTCCGAATTCTGCGCCTCAAGCTCGGCCTGGGAGTAGTGTGCACATGCACATGTTGCGTGAGTGTGTGAGTGTGTGTTGGGGGAGGGAGGGTCATGTGAGGGGGGAGGGGTGTTGAAGGCCGTCTGAGCGCTTGAGAGGGCTAAATGAAGGTGTCCCTGACGAGTGCACCAACAGGCACACGTGCATGTGTGCATGGACGCATGTGTTGTGTTCTCACAAAGTCGTCGGAAGAGGGTTGGGCAGCAAGTCTGCATTCAGCACACGGTGGTCAGTGCAAGAAGGAAAAACAGCCATGTGAGCAACAGCACACATTCAATAAGACCAACAGGCAACATCCCTCTCTCCTCCCTCCCCCCCCCCCCCCAAATTTTTGGTAATCTATCGCACCTGTCCTTGAGGTCTGCGAGCTGTGCGCGCGTGTCATCGTGTGCGCATCGCTCGTCATCACAGGCGGCCTCGGCCTCCGTCAGGTCGCCCTCGAGCTCAGCAACGCGCCGCTGAAGCTCCTCAATCTGCAAACACGATTGTTGTTCGGAGGGGTGAGTGGTATGCAGTGGGATGGGTGATTGGGTGGCCACAGGGGCCGTGAGATGGAAAGGGCGCATGGCACGCGCGCGAATGAATGCGCACGCAACACCCACATGCAAACACACGAAATGCAAACACACACACACACAACCGCATATATGCAAACACACACACACACACAACCGCGTGCATACAAACACACATAACCACAGAAACACAGATGTACAGAAACGCACCTCGTCGAGCAGGGCCTGGTTGTCGTGTGTCGGGATGGCCGGGCCGTGCAGGCTGTCCTGCAAGATGGCGGGGCGGACCGATTCTCCGGCATTGGAGCGGCGGCGACTTGTGTTCTGGCTGCTGCTGCGACTGTCATCGACACCGCCGCCAGCACCACCACCGCCAACGCCACCACTGCTGGTACTTGTGTTGCGGCCGCTTCGCCCACGTGGGACAGGCAGCGTGAGGCCGCTCGCGCTCAGCGGGGCGCTGCTAGGGCCACGGCCACCGCTGCCAGGGCCACGACTGCTGACGGCATCGCCGTCGAGGTTGCTGGTGCTGCGATCGAGCGGGGAGCGGGGTGCGGAGGCAAAGGCTGCTGAGCGCGGGGACGTGGCTGCTGGCTGGGCATCGCCAGAGGCGGCACCAAGTTGCGTGGACGACGGCGACCGCCCGCTGGTGGTGGTGGTGGTGGTGGTGGTGGTGGTGGTGGTGAGATTGAAAGCGGCAGGGTCGTGTGCGAGTGTGTGGAAGCAATAAAAGGAGCGAGGGAGGAGAGATGGGTGCGCGAGGTTGTGTGTGTGTGTGTGTGTGTGTGTGTGTGTGTGTGCGTGTGTGTGTGTGTGTGTGCGTGTGTGTGTGTGTGTGTGTGTGACCGTGTGCGTGTGCGTGTGTGTGTGCGTGTGTGTGTGTGTGTGCGTGCGTGTGTGTGCGTGTGTGTGTGTGTTTGTGTGCGCATGCTTCCACAACGTACTGACACGCGCGACCGAAACCAAAGACACGACCAAGTGTTAACACAGCGGGCACCTCGGTTGTGGAGCGGCTGCGGTGGCGGAGGGCCGACGTGGCTTCGTGGTGCCGCTGCCATCGCCAGCAGTCGCAGGCCGAGACGCGCCCTGGTGGAATCAAGGGCGGAAGGGTGGCAATGTGGAACGAGTGGGGGGGGGGGGCGAAGAGAAGGAGGAAGGGTGTGAGTGATGGCCACGGATGAGCGCGTTTGTGGTGCATGCATGTGAGCGTGGTTGCAAGCAAGCGTTGCACGGTTCGTACGTTCTCTGGCGCCTGGCTGAGGATGTGCTCGAGCGGGTCCCAGTGCTTTCCGTTGCGCACCAGCACGCGCTGCACCCGCAAACGTCGATGGATTGTCGTGACGTGAGGTGAGGTGTGGTGAGGTGTGGGGGCAGAGCGACGAGAGGTGAGGTGAGGTGACGTGACGTGAGGTGAGGTGAGTTGAGTTGATGATGGGAGGAACAACATGGATGTCACGCAAGCGTGCGAGTGTGCGTGTGCATACGTCGCGGATGAGGGCGAGGTAAAACTCGCGGCCGTCGACGGTGTAGAAGCCGGGCGACAGGCGCTCAATGCTGATGACGATACAGGGACGCGCGGAGATGCCATGTGAGGTGGTGGTGATGACGTATGTTCATGGTGCTCTCACAAAATACACAGACACAAGCAGACACAATAGCGCGCATACACACGCACAATTACGCATGCACACAAACACACGCACGCGCGCCATCCAAGCCCGACACCTCGTTTCCCATGCTCCCACCACCGCGGTTGGCGCGCACCGTGACCGCGGGGTGTTGAGGCGGTGGCAGAGGTCTGTAATGGCTGCCTCGAGCGCATCCGTGTCCACGGCAATGAAGCCGTTGCGGTCGATCGAGCGCTCCAATTTGATCAGCGATGGTGGCTCAAGCACATCCTGCACACGCGCAATCTGTCGCGATGGTGGTGATTGTGATGGTGATGGTGATGGTGGTGGTGGTGGTGGTTATTGTAGTGGTGTTCATCATGGTGATAACATGTGGAGTGAGTATCGACTTTGATACTTGGTTCAAACACGTGTTCCATGACAGACAACGATGCACAACAAGGGTCAACGATGCACAACAAGGGTGCAAGCAAAATGAGATGGCCTTGTCATTCGGTGTGTGCGCGTCTGTGCGTGCGTGTGTGTGTGTGTGCGTGTGTGTGTATGCAAATGGGAAGGTGCGCACCTCCATGAGACAGTAGAGGACGTGCTTCTCGTTCTTGCGCTCCACCAGATCGCCCGTCTCAAACAAAACCGTCTCGTCAATGCCTGCAAGCAAATCATCGACGTGTTCACACAAACAACAAGAGGCAGTGAGGCGCGTGCATCGTCGAAGTAATACGCACAACGCGCAGTGTGAGAGGTACCCCCAACCGCACGCATCGACACACACACACACACACATGCAACCACACACACACACACACACACAGTGGCGCAGCTATATCGTCACGCACGCATACAAATGCAGACAGCCCAGCACGTACCAAGGTTTCGTGCCCATGAGATGAAGGTGGAGACGTTATCCCGGGCGAAGAACGTTCCCTTGGCCGCCCTGCTGTTGTACCTGAAAGCGTAGAGCGGCGAAGAAGCGAGATTGCATCGTCATTGCACGAGTGCACGGCCCGTCTCATAGATGACAAGCGGCTCCATTGGTGTACAAAGCAAGGTGCCAACAAGAATCACCATCACCACCACCACCACCACCACCATCATCATCATCATCATCATCATCATCATCATCATCATCATCATCATCATCATCATCATCACCACCACCACCATCATCATCATCATCGTCATCATCATCACCACCGTCATGACCATCCCTCATGTCCAAACCTGAGCTTGGTGTGGGCGATGGATCCACGGTGCTGCGTGTGGCCCACCGCATATCCACGCGTCTGGTGGGCAGAAGCGCACATGGAAAGTGTGAACCGTAATTGGTGCATGAAATAGTTTGTGTGTGTGTGCTTGTGCGTGTGCGTGTGCGTGTGTGTGCGTGTGCGTGTGTGTGTGTGTGTGTGTGCTTGTGCGTGTGTGTGCTTGTGCGTGTGTGTTTGTGTGTGTGTGTGTGTGTGTGTGTGTGAGTGAGTGAGCACGGCAAGGCCACATTCAACACATTACCCGCATCGCGAGCACTCGGCACCTTGTCTGACTCGGCGTAGCGGGCGTCGATCATCGTGGCCAGGCGGCACAGCAGAATGCCGTCCTCTGCACCACACACATGCGTCGGTGTGAGTGGTTCAGTGAAGACAAGGGAGGCAACGCATAAGCGTAAAATATCAAACATTGTGCAGAAAAGCATGACACACATATGCACAGACACAGAGACGCTCACACACGCATGCACATGCACAGACACACACACACACATACACGCACACACGCACAAACGGCACCATGCTGCGCACCAATGTCGGAGATGAACGAAGCCTCTGTGATGTTCTTGGCAAAGAGGAGCGAGAACCAGTCGGCCAAATCCTCCCTGTACGCAAACAGCCGCTGCTCAACCCACTGCCGACGCTGTTGCGCGCACGCAAATAAATGTGTATGTGTGTGTGTGTGTGTGTGAGGTGTGTGAGGTGTGTGTGTGAGGTGTGTGTGTGTGTGTGTGTGTGTGTGTGTGTGTGTGTGTGTGTGTGTGTGTGAGGGAGGGAGAGTGACAGCGTGTGGGTGCTTGCAACAAGTGCGCGCGGGTGGGTAAGTGAGCACTCACAAGTGACACTGTGCACAGCAGACTTGCTGTGTGTAGAATATTGAACTTAGGGCACACGTGCACCGACCTTGCGGCGAAGGGTCAGCTCCTGATGCTGCGACGTCCCACCATGCTGGCGACATCAAAGGCAAAGAACAGAATGGGGGAGAGGGGGCGGGCGACAAATTAGCATGCAACATCAATACCATGCGAGAGATATGAATACCATGCGATAGAACGTGCTGCAAACTACACGCCAACGGCAAGATATGGACCAAATGATGTAGGGGGGGGTGTCAGCAAGTGGGCGGTCGCAATGTCGCTCACCAGGTACGACGAGTCAGGCCGGCTCTGTGGTGTTGCAGCAGATACAACAACAGCAGCGTGGAGCAGCACAACACAAAGTATGCATGAGGGTCAAAAGGATCGCCAGTTGGCGGTGCATGTGACTCGACAACCACACATGCGACAGTTGCACTGAAACCACGCACGTACCCTCCACGAAGCATCCAGATATGAGTTGTTGAATCTGCCGGAGAGGGGCAAAGTAGAGGAGGGCGTTAGTGTCTCTGACAGAAAGAGAGAGAGAGACAGACAGAGAGACATACAGAGGCAGAGACAGAGAGAGACAGAGAGAGACAGAGACAGAGACAGACAGACAGACAGACAAACAGACAAACAGACAAACAAACAGAGTCACGCACTTGGAGCCGCTTCGTGAGGGCACATCATCCATGCTGGAATGAACAACACGATTGGCACATGATTGTTGATGTGTGAGTCAGTACATACGCACAGCATACAGCACACAACACAACGCACAAAGCACACACACACACACACACACACACACACACACACACGATACGCACTTGAGGCCTGCATGCATGCTTCGAAGGCCCACGGTGGACGATGTCACGGAGAAAGTCGCCTGGTGAACATCACAACAAGCACACAATGTAAGAACAGCACAGCGCAAGATACCCACGCACATCAGCAGAGGAATCGCTGCATTTCGTCACGCACAAAACACACCACCAGGAACCCAGCGCCTCCATCCCAAAACCACACACGCACACACACACACACACACACACACACACACACACACACACACACACAGACACACACACACACACTCACACACACACACACTCACTCACACACTCCCTCACAGGCACAAACACACAAACACACAAACACACAAACACACACACCGAGGCTCTCCCATGGTGACTCATGGTGCTGGAAGCAGGTGTTGTCGGCTGTATACAGGGACCGTCGAATCACTCAACAAAACAAAAGAATGATCCTGTGATCAATGGCAAGACGAAAAAGTGCTCTGGTGAAAACAAGCGAAGTAACAGTAATGTAACAAACATAACACAGACACAGGCCGTTTGCTTGCTTGTGGCGGCCAGCGCGTGACTTGCGTCACCCTTTCGTGACTGCAGCAAGGCCTACGACATATGTGCGATCATCACACCTCACACTACCAGGCTCTGTGCACCCTGGTAAGAAGTGAGCCAAGCAAGACCACCAAGCGAGCCAGCAAGAAGCCAGGATCAAAGTCGCAGCCCTCATTGTCAGAAGCAAGCAAAACACACCTCTTCTTCTGCCTCGCAAAAAGAAGTGGGGTCGAAGTGTGGATTGATGACGAATGACGTAAGTCTTCGAGCAATTATCCGCAATTTTCTTTCATGGTGTCGCAGAGTGATGGCCGAACACAACGCTGATGCAGCTCTTGCCGCCGTGCGTGCTGTGCAGCTGCGGGAGCAGTTGCGAGTGCTTGGCGGACAGCGCGCAGGCAGGGATGATCTGAGGGCATTTGTGCGCCGGAACAACCTCACAGCAAAGGCCAGGAGCGCCTCGGAGCTGTACGATCGCATCATCAAGGAAATTCGCGAGATGGAGCGGCGGGCAACCTGGACACGCAAATCGCCTTCCTCAAGCGTTGCCACAACAAACACAAGGACAACGAAACCAGCATCCGGCTTGAGGCCAACCACAGGAACACACACTCCCACCGCACGACCAAAGGTTCCCGCTTCCACGCCACCCTCGTTGCCGGCGGCATCGGTATGCGAGCCGCGATCCGCCCGTCCACACACGGACACCAGCACAACCACCAGCACCAACGCCCGACACCACCACCACCACCACCAACACACCACCACGAGCACGTCTTCTTCTCCTGTAACACCACCCACCCCGTCCCAGCAGCATCTAAAGCAGGTTGCTGCGTCGTTACCTAAACCAGTGGCGGCGTCGTTACCAACACAAACGGCGACGCGTCCTCAGAGGACCATCGCCCTTGCAGAACTGACACCTTCCGCCCCCTTGCCCATGCTGCAAGCGTATGCGGAGCAAGAACAGCTGTCTCATATGCGGGGCATCAAAGATGCACGCGCCCTGTACCGCCGTATCCGCAGCTTCCACGGGCTGCCGGCACTGGACGACGACGCCCTCTCCTGCGTGGCGCGCTTCTCCGCACCATTGTCATCGTCATCGTCGACATGGTCGACGTCCTCATCGTCCTCATCGTCGTCATTGTCAACAGCAGCAGCAGGAATGCGTGCTTCGCCTGTGTCTCCCGTGTCTCCTTTGTCGCCTGCGGGTGTGTTTGACATGGAGGATGTGTCGCTACGCGAGCCAGGCGTGTCGTCCAAAGCGAGCCGCGTATGGTTGCACCGCCAGAACCGCGACGCGTACACGGGCATCCCACGCCACACGTACGAGACAAAGGGCGCGGAGACGCAGGTGGACCACGTGCTGGAGATACAGCTGCTCAACCACGCGTGGGAGGAGGGCGTTGCACGCAACCCGCGGTTTCCGCCCGCTTACAACCTGCGATCGAGCAAGGCCCGCGCCGTGAGCACGCACACGGCTAACGACGTGGCGAACCTCAACGTGACCATGAAAGAGATCAACAACAAGAAGCGTGGGCCGTTCACACGGTGGCTGAACAAGTACAAGGCTGCCGGCGGTGAGGGGAGCACACGTGCGCTGCCCTTGGACGAGCTCATTCGCGCCTCGGCGCGCGTCGACAAGACGCCGCATATGCAGACGATGATCGACATGGGGATTTGGGACCGCATCACGCGCAGCGTGGTGGCGTCATATGACGCTGTTGCCGACGAGCAGCAACGGGAGGCTGTGCTTGCGTCGGTCAACATTCGCGGCGGGCACCGCGACGCCTACGACGCATATCTCGACGCACTCAGCGCCATGCTCACCAAGATGGACATTGCATGAAGCACGTGTGTGTTTGTGTGTGCCTGTGTGTGTGTGTGTATGTGTGTCTGTGTGTGTTTGTATGCGTGTGTGTGTGTGTGCATATGTGTCTGTGTGTATGACTGAGTTTGCTGTGGAAGTGTTTTCGTGGGAGAGTACGCGATTAAGTACCATGATGATGATGATGATGATGATGATGATGATGATGATGATGATGATGATGATGATGATGATGATGATGATGATGATGATGATGATGATGCGATTGAGGTGTTTTTAGTAACGTCGGCTTTGTCAGTCGCAGATTTTATGTTTTGACAGCCGACGCCAAAGGCGGTGTCGACCACCGTACAGGCGTGAGTCCACACGTGCGCGTGCGCGTATGGTTTTGTTGCATTTTGCTGTACATTTACTCGTCACGTCTTTGAAGGACCTATTACACAATAAACGGCAACACGTGCGCTGGCATTGCGAGAGGGAATGGCGCTCACCGAGCAGCCCAGGGAGCGAAGACGTTGGGCTTGTGGTTGAGGGGGAAGTAGCACAAGGAAGGAAAAAGAGAGATAATTACGCACATGGACACACACACACACACACACACACACACACACACACACACACACACAGGCACAGACACAGGCACAGACACACATGCACAGACACACACAGACAGGCACAGACACACATGCACAGACACACACACACACCCCTTGCCCCAAAAATGAACGAACGCAAGCCAACCAGCAACACGTGCACGCAAACCACACACGCGTGCTGCTGCTATGCAATGTACGACATCTGAAAGCCGTCATGGGGCGAAGTGGAGGGCGCAAGCTGCGCCTGGTTCAGGAGAAACGAGAGTTCCCGCTCGTCGTCGCGTCCATCCTCTCCATCGCCATCGCCGCCACCACCACCTCCACCACTACAGTTCATCATGCAGTCACCCCAGACAACACCGTCGTCCTGCTGCTGTTGCTGTTGCTGCAGTTGTGCTTGATGGTGTTGTAACTGCTGCTGAAATTGTTGCAGCTGTTGCTGTGGTGTTTGTTGTTGTGTTGGCTGAGACTGCTGGGGTTGTTGTGCCGGGTTGGCAAAGGCAGGTTCGATGCCATCGTAAGCGAGCGCAGTTTCCTGCGTGTCCTCTTCGTCATCTTGTGTGTTTGTGGCCGTCGCCTGCAGAAAGTTGCTGGTGCTCGGCCCAGTTTGGTGTGAGAGCGAGAGGTGCTGCAGTTGGGCGTGTAACGTTTCGCCTGCGTCTTCCATTGATGCATGTTGCACCTGAGCGTGAAGGTTGTAGTGGTGGTGGGCCTGCTGCACTTGCCACGGCGCGAAGCTTCCCTGTTGGTGGTGCTGGTGGTGTTGTTGTTGCTGGTGGTGTTGCTGTTGTTCTTGGTGTTGGTGTTGGAGTTGTTGGTGGCGTTGGTGTTGGAGTTGTTGGTGTTGGTGTTGGCGTTGCTGTAGTTGTTGGAGTTGTTGTTGTTGTTGGTGTTGGCGTTGCTGTAGTTGCCCGTGATGTGTGAGGGCAAACCCGGAAAAGTCGACGGTCGAGTCGATGAGCGATTCCATCACGTCTTGCGGCGCGCCGTGTGCAAAGCACAGCGGTGTTGGCGTGGGTTCTTGGCCATCCGCGTACTCCGTACCCGCGCATGTGCTGCTGCAGTTGCTCGTGCTGTTTCTGCTGTTGCTGTTGCTGCAGGCGCCCGGCTGGGGATCGCAGCTGGGCATGCTGTAAGTCGGCATCATCACATATGGCCATGGCTTGCTCTGCGATGGCGGGTGTTGTTCCTGGACAGGCGGGAAGAACGTGCTCTGGGCGTCACCGCGCGCATAGTGTGGAGCGGACGGGCCGCTGGAGCTCATCGTGAAGGCAAAGTCTGCCACAGCATCGTCGCCTCCACCCTGGCGCTCCGGATCCATATGCGTGCGTGCGTGCGTGCGTGCGTGCGTGCGTGCGTGCGTGCGTGCGTGCGTGCGTGCGTGCGTGCGTGCGTGCGTGTGTGTGTGTGTGTTTCAGAGTATGGCGGCGACTGAGAAAAACAAAACCAAACACAACTAAGGTCGAGGGATGAACAGGAACGCGCGCACGACGCTGCTGCCACACGCGGCTTGCCCCTGGGTTGGCTGGGAAAACCGGTTCAGTTGGCAGCGTCGACAGAACATAAAAAAAAAACGGGGGGGGGGGGAAGAGGGTTCGCTCTTTCGCTGTCGTGTCGATACGCGTGTGAGGCTGGCTGGATCTGGGGTGGTGGTGGTTCGACCAGGGGGTTGGCGTATTTCGTTGTGTTGCGCTGGCTGGTGGTTGTTATGTTGTATGTTAAACCTATCGCACGAATCGAAACGCGATTTGTTTGCTGGTGAATCAGTTTCGCTCGCTGGCGCTTCTTGCTGTGCTTGTTGCTTGCCACCTTGTTCCTCCTTCGCTTCGCGCCCGCTTGTTGCTTGCTTTGCTTCTTGCTGGTTCGCTTCGTCGCGGTGCTTTTGTTTGCTTCCTGGCTGCTGTGCTTCTTGGGGCCCGCAACCTTCTCGGAAATGACTTCTTGTTTGCTTCTTGCTTGCCCGCATTCCTGTTTGTAGGCCGATGTCGCGGGAATGGCCTACAAGTAGGCGAATACCCAACCAGCAGCGGGACTGATGCAAAACGTTTGAAACGTCGCGCCCTACGCAAGCAGGCATGCGATGCGCAGCTGCGACACGAGGCAAGCGCCCGCAGAGTGATGCCGACATGCTTCTTTCGATATGCGACTGAGTGGCATGCATGAAGAAGGAAGCCCTCCACGCTGCGAGGAAGAAGGCTGACGAACGAAGAGAGCTGGACAACCACGCACTCGCGCGCGCAGAGGCCCATCATATCCTCATATCGCATGATCTAACTGCCTTCCTTCTTTCCTTTTCAATCCACATGCACAACGAAGCGGCGTGACAATACCTTCGCTCTCACAGTGTTTACGTGAGTGAACACCACCAGTCAGCCGAAGCGCAAGCAGCAGCAGCACAAGCAGCAGTGCCGCATGAACGCATGAACGCATGACCAGCAGGTGGCAGATGACTGCAACAGCTGCTAAACACTGCAAAGCAGTGCAAAGTGCTGTAAGGATTGTGCTCCAACCAAGCACCAACCAAGCACCAACCAAGCACAACCACCAACCAACCACCAACCTACCCCAACATTCGCACCCAAGCCATCCACGCCCGTCAATCGCACCCATACAGGTGAAGTTGCCCGAATAAGTGGGGAAGCTGTTGTTGCTGCTTTGACCTGACGTGGTTTCGCGAACGCCTGTGGAAGTATGGAATGTTGCCCGTCCTCTTTTGTGCTCTCATAGCTCTGTGTGTGTGAGCCTGTATGTATGTAAAATGGGCGCGTTCCAAGCGGAAGTGGTCGGGTGCGAGGCATCTTCAAACTGCTTGGGTGTTCTCGCGACGAGAAGAAGAAGCGAACGGAACGAGATGCATGACTTGACTCAAGCAATGCCACCCCTCACTTCACACTTTGTCTCCTGAACTTGTACATGCCCGCAGGCTCGCTTGCTTGGTGCTGTCATTTTCTCTCCAACACACCTGAACGCTGAACGCGCGTCGACAACCCCTCAAGTGGCCACAAGCTTCCCAGTGCAGCTCGGAGGAGACACATAAGGACAGATACACACCGCCGCCACCTCACCCCTCAAACTCTCCCAAACTTTTGTTTAAGGAAAGGAGCTCCCGCTTCCAGCAAACAGCAAGCAAGCAGCCAGCGAGCTCTGACTGAGCGTATTTTGTTCTGACAGTGCGGCTGAAGTCTCACGGCGCTCGCAGCGACCTCGGCAAACTCGTCCCATCTTCTTCCCCCTCCCCCACCCATCACACACATACACAAGAACAACAGCAGGATGCTGTCTGCCAAGGGCGCTTCTGAGTCCAACACCAAGACAACCCAGTCTCCTGCCAAGGCAAAGCAGCAGCAGCACCTGCAACGTCCACAGAAGCACGACCAACACGAACAACACGCGCACCATGCGCAGGTGTGCCCAGCAACGAGACAGCACCAACCTCAGGAGCAACAGGAGCAGCAAGACGCTCAGCAGCAGCACACAAAGCTCAGCGGGCCTCGGTGCAGAGACATTGCCGCCCCGCCCCGCATCCCTCTTTGCCTTGAGGATTCCTCGCGCTCATCATCCTCCTCGTCCCTGCGCCTCAAGCGATCCATGAGCAGCCACAGCAGCAGCACCAGCATCGGAGCAAGAAGCAATCACGGTGGAGTCGGCAGCAGCCTCACCCAAATCAAGGAGGAGGACAGCATCGAAGAGGCAGAAGACGTGGCTGGCATGGCCGACCCAACCGCCGCTGCCACGGTTGCTGGTACGCCCCAACGCGCACGCGGTTCCTTGGCGAGAGAGCAACGCGCCCTCATGAACATTAGGAACCCCACCAACAACAACCTCACCAGCAACGACCTCAACAGCAACAGCAACAGCAACAGCAACAGCAACAGCAACAGCAACAGCAACAGTAGCAGTGGCCGCAGCAGCTACGGTGACATTGTGCTTCTCCATCAGCACCGGGGGTCAACACCTGCGCCCACGCCGGCTTCGCCGTCATCATCGTCCTCGGCGTCATCGCCGCGGCGTCGTGGACGTTCCTCCCTGCGACGCTCCCACGCCACCCTCGACCTTGCTGGCGACACATGGACCCTGCATACCTTCGACACCATCCAGGAAACAGCACCGCCGCAAGCAACGGCGCGCAGGCACACCACAATGCCTGTCTCCGAGTGTGGTGTCGGCAAGGAGGGCCTGGGCGACAACGGCCGGCGCCGCTCCGTGCACGATCTGGTGCACTTTCGTGAGCAGTTTGCCAGCGCGCATCGGCTGAGCTCTGACCACTGCATGCGCCGCAACACGTCGTCGTTTGCCCTCAGCCAAGTGGCCGGCACTGACTGGGTCGACCTCAGCCACGCCAGCAGCAGCAACGCCAACAGCAGTATCAACAGCAGCAATAGCAGCAAGAGGAGCTCTGCACACAAGCCCGGTCGCCTGAGTGTACAAGTTCTTGACAGCAACAACAATGACAGCATCAGCAACAGCAACACCATTTGCAGCAACACCAGCCGCACCGATGATCATGGCAGCAACAGCAACAGCGACAACAGCCAAGCCAGTGGTGCCAACAACGGGCAAGACTCCACCGGCAGCAGCTGCAGCATCAAAGGTCGCAGCTGCGTGGCAGAGGGTGGCGCGGCCAGGCGGTCTACGCTCACGCGCCAGCGCCACTCGTTCCGAGGCGCCTTTATGGTTGAGGACACCGACACCTGTGGTGGTTGCGTTGGCGATGGTGCTCCTGTTGGCGGTGGCGATGCTGGTGGCCTTGATGGCGATCATGCACTGCCTGCGGATGGTATCAGGCAGGGCAGCGGCAGCACCAAGTCGGCGTGCCACACGTGCGTACTTGGCGCGGCGTGCCTGGGCGACGGTTGCGAGTGCACGTGCCACGTGCCGGCCCAGCGGCTGTTTCTTGGCGTGTTGAAGCATGCGCCGCCCGCCCCCTTCAGCACAGCCAGCAGCAGCAGCGCCATCTCCACGGCGTTCCTGTCCAAGTCGGCGTCCACCCACTCCGTCCTGTCGCTTGGCCCCGCTGCGGGCGCCGTCGTCGCGGCATCGACTCACGAGGACGTGTCGTTGGTGATGGGCAGCACGCGCACTAATGGCAGCGGCAGCGGTGATGGTGTGCGTGGCACTGGTTGCCATGGTCAGTGTGGCGCTGGTGATGGTGGTGATGGTGATTGTCAGTATGGCGATGATGGAGGCTGCCGAAAGGAGGAGTCGACGCTGGACCGCAGCCACCCTGCCCAAGACTGATGACACAAGCAGCCGATTGATTGGCGCTTGTTATGTTGACAAGAGCGCTAGAGAGCGGGTGACAGAGTTGGCGTGCGAGTACATACCACTGTGGCGTTCACAATGCTTGCTTGTGTGTTTGAGAATAATTTCTAACCGAAACGCTGTTCATATATCAGTCATATCGACTGCCTACGTGACCCTATGTCTGCGCTGTGTCTGCGCTGTTTCCGTATTGTGGGTGTTGGAGTGTGAGGAGGGGAAGTACAATGTGTGTCATCACATCACGACCGCCTCGCCGCGGAGACGGACGCAGAAAGAGACGACAAAGGCAGGCAACCGCCGCCACACCACCACCGCCACCACCACAACAACAACAACAACCACGCCAACAACAACCACAACAACAACAACAACAACAACAACAACAACAACAACAACAACCACACCAACAACAACAACAACAACAACAACCACAACTACAACAACAACCACAACTACAGCCACGGCACAGCGGACGCCCCGACTGCGGAAGCCGTCGGACCCGCCAACCCGCGACCCAACCCCCGGAGGCCGGCCGCAGCGCCACCGATACGGTCGACGGGGAAGGGCCGGGCGGCAGACGCGCCGTCTCGCAGCCGGCGGCAGCGGCGTTAGCACCCACCCACTAGTTCGATAGTGGGTACCCCTCCAGCCGGCCCTAGGGTCGCGACGTGTGACCCACCTATTAATACGAATGCTTCCCCCCACTTCGAAGCGGACTCGGGTCGTGTGCACGTGTGATTTAATTCGTTTTGTTTGCGTATCGCGCAACGGTGCCGCGGGCTCTGCTGCCGTCTTGTGCTCTTGTGCTTTCTTCTACTTATGCTTTCTGCCTTCTCCAACTGATCTGGCAACCACGACGTGTCGCTTGCGGGCAACCCCACCACCGGGGCAAGCGACACCATTAAAGTTTTACATCAAAAAAAAAAAAAAGAAGGAATGAACAAACAACTCGAGAACTCGACAAGCAAGCAAGCAAGGAAGACGAACAAAAGCACAGTCATCAACAACTTTGGCCATTTCTCACTTCCCCACAGACTTGTTTCAAACAAGCAACGAAGATGAGTGACAAGTCGTTGCTGTTGCATCGCTTGGTGTGGGCGAACCAGCACGATCGACTTGCACACACCCTCGCCTCACAGCAGGTGTGTGCGTGTGTGTGTGTGTGTGTATGTGTGTATGTGTGTGTGTGTGTGTGTGTGTGTGTGTGTGTGTATGTGTGTATGTGTGTATGTGTGTATGTGTGTATGTGTGTGTGTGTGCGTGTCTATCGTCGCTGATGTCAATCGTTGTTCAATGCAGCTGTTCTGGTTGTCGCTACAGCTGTTGTTGCTGAGATATGCACAATCATCCCTCAATGTTCACCCACCCTCTCATGCTTCTGCTCAGCTGGATCTGGAGGAAAAAGACAACTATGGACGCACGCCCTTGCGCTTGGCCGTGTGTCTCCAACACACGGAATGCGCACAGCACTTGTTGGAAGCAGGCGCTGATGTCACCACCCAGGACAAGGAAGGCTGGACAGCGGTGCACGACGCAACGGCATGTGGTGTGTGTGTGTGTGTGTGTGTGTGTGTGTGTGTGTGTGTGTGTGTGTGTGTGTGTGTGTGTGCGTGTGTGTGTGTGTGTGTGTGTGTGTGTGCGTGTGTCTGTCTCTGTCTGTCTGTCTGTCTCTCTCTCTCTCTCTCTGTCTCTCTGTCTCTCTCTCTCTCTCTCTGTGATTGTGTGTGTGTGTGTGTGCGTGCGCACCCTTGTGTGTGGTGTGGGCATCCAAAGCTGCCCTCACCTCTTGCTCCCACGTCCCGTATGCACAACCTTTCCCGCACCTCCCCCCCCCCTCACACCCAACAGGCAACGGCAACCTGCTGGCTGCGATTCTGCTCAACCGGCAGTACTGGCTGCAGTCCGTGTCGGAGCACAGCGTGCCGCAGCTGCTGACTATCTTGGACGATGCGCCCGACTTCTCCGTCGACCTCAAGTGGAACTTCAGCTCGTGGGTCCCGTTCCTCTCCGGCCTCTGCCCAGACGACACCGTGCATATCCACAAGCGCGGCATGCGCGTGCGCATGGACATGACGCTACTTGGCTTTGAGAACATGCGCTGGATCCGTGGCAACCGCACCATCATCCTCAAGGCCACGCCTCGCTCCGACGACGGCCGAAACGTCGATGTCGACATCATCAACGTCGACCACGACACGCGCACATGCTTCATCGAGACGGTGCAGGACTTGGCAGGTGCCACCGACACGCCCGCCAGCGCCGACAGCCCCGGGTTTCGCCAGGAGCTGCGCTCTCGCCTCGACAGCCCCGTCACCACCACCGTCATGAACCATGAGCAGGTGTCGTTCCACAGGGCAAAGGCCGGCGTGTGGGGCTTCCAACGCGACCGTGTGGACACAATTGGCGGCTACGAATGCAGCGTCTTTGGCACCAGCGGCATTGAGTTTATCACCAAGCAGAGGTGTGTGAGTGTGTGTGTGTGTGTGTGTCTGTGTGTGCGTGTGTATGCATAAATGTGTGTGGGTGTGTGTCTGTATTGAGGTGGAACTTGTGGGGAGAGCGGCCATTTCATGGGAACTCACATCTTGCTCGCTATTGTTGTGTTTGCGCTCCTCACACGCACATTTATGCACACACACACACACACACACACACACACACACACACACACACACACACACACACACACACACACACACACACACACACACACACACACTCTCTCTCTCTCTCTCTCTCTCTCTCTCTCTCTCTCTTTCTCTCTTACACATGCGCACACGCACACACACACATACACATGCCACCCACTTGAGCAGGGTGGAGCATCTGCCGAAATCGCATCCAGCGCGCAAGAAGGCAAAGGCATCAGTGATGAGCCGACTGGTGAACATCGGAGACGAGGAGGAGGAGGATGATGATGATCATGGTGAGCAGGACGGTGCAACGGGTGCCAAGGGCGATGGCAGTGACGGTGATGATGGTGGCTCGCGTGGTGGCATCTTCTCGTGGCTGGTCAGTCGATCCAAGCAGTCTGATGATGAGGAGGATGAGAATGAGGATGGTGACGATGACGATGATGACGATGACGATGATGATTACGGCCACGACGAAGAGACGGCGCTTGTGAGAGATGACGGTGCGACAACAGCATCCAGCGCAAAGAAGACGAAGGCGGGCGCGACCAAGAAGAAGTGGAACGAAGTGTTGTCGTTTGATGAGTACAACACAGGCACGCTGCACAAGGACAAACTTGGTGCACTTGCCCACGCCGTGGGTGCACCCGCAAAGCGTCTTCGCAAATGCTGTCATCGCCAGGAGCACGTGGATGTGCTGTCGCTCACACGCGCCCAGCGCACGCAGCGGCAAAAGTTCAAGCCCATGCTGTGGATGTGTGATCGTTTCCCGCTCTCCCTCCAGGAACAGGTTCGCTTGGAGAGGCAGAAGGGGAGGGGAGGGCAACGACATGTTTTTGGGACTGTGTGACTGTGCGTACGTACGTACGTGCGTGTGTGCGTGCGTGCGTGTGTGTGTGCGTGTGTGTACGTACGTACGTGTGTGTGTGTGTGTGTGTGTGTGCGTACGTGTGTGTGTGTGCGTGCGTGCGTGTGTGTGTGTGTGTGTGTGTGTGTGTGTGTGTGTGTGTGCGTACGTGTGTGTGTGCGTACGTGTGTGTGTGCGTGCGTGCGTGTGTGTGTGTGTGTGTGTGTGTGCGTGCGTGTGTGTGTGTGTGTGTGTGTGTGTGTGTGTGTGTGTGTGTGTGTGTAATGGATGCCAGGCGTCATTGCGTGACGTGATCACTGATTGATTTCGTTGCGCCCTCGTGTTTCTTGTTTGTTGCAGATCCTGCCTGTGTTTGAGCTACTCGCGCCAACCAAGTGCGTGCATGTGTGCACGGGTATTGATTGTGATGCTGGTGTATCTTGAACGTATTGTACGTTGGCGTGTGCGAACATAGCGCTATTCCTTCCTCTGTCATTCATACACATACGCAACCTCACTTTGCTCATATACACACGTACACATACAATGTCTCAGCCACCACATTGCCAAGCTGCGTGACTTCATTTCGCTCCGCCTGCCCGGTGGATTTCCGGTCCAGATTGAACTGCCGCTCTATCGCGTCCTCACGGGCCGCGCAACGTTTGAACACTTTTCTTCCCAACCGCCAGACGAAGAGGTGGGCTCACAAGTGGATCCTGCGAGCGAGCGAGTATGTGTGTGTGTGTGTGTGTGTGTGTGTATGTGAGTGTGTGTGTGTGTGTGTAGCTTGTTTTTGTTTTTCGTGTGCGCTTGTCGTGCTTGTGGGCTGCAGGCGAAAGCAGCGACACGTTTGCATTTACACACTGTGCATGCAATTGCGTGGGAATGAGCAGTTGTTTGCAGTTCCCGCCGGCTATCGCGTGCTCTCTGAGGGCGATGTTGGCGGCAGCAGCGAGGAAGCCGCACTCGCACGTGCACTCCAACAGGGCCTTCATGGTGGTGTCGACGCAACCAACGACTACGGTGGGTGTGCATGCGTGTGGACGTGTGTGTGCGTGTGTGTGTGTGTACATGCGTGTGTGTGTGTGTGTACGTGTGCGTGCGTATGTGTGTGTGTGTGTTTGTGTGATTTGTATGTGCTGCTCTTCACCGTTGCTGCTCCACCTTGTGCGTGATCTCTGCCTTTGTCCAGTGGAAGCGTACTTATCACCCACTGTTCCAGCTTCACCTCTCACCACCGTCTGCTCACATGATACCCCCATCACCAATCGCGCCACCACCAATCAGTGTATGAGGCGGATCTGCAGCGCGCCATTGCGGAGAGTCTCGCCACATCATCGTCACAGCAGCACGTTGGCGATGGTGAGACGGCCGCCAGCGATATCGTCACAGATGCAGAGGTGCACGATCCAGACCTGGCCGCCGCCATTCGCGCTTCGCTCATGATGGAACAACAACAACAGCAACAACAACAGCATGCTGGTGATGAAGGTGATGTTGACACAGACCACCACCAGCAACAGCAGCGGCCACCGGACGTGAGCGCGGTGTCTGGGGACGAGGATGCAATGCTGCGTCTTGCGTTGGAACGCTCAATGTTGGAGACGCAATCGGCAACGGCTGGGCAGTCCCGGCAGGAGCGAGAGCAGCAGGAGCAAGATGAACTCGAGCGTGTGCTCGCCCTCTCCTTGCACGACAAGTGACGCATGCGTGCGTATATGTGTGTATGTGTGGTTATCTGTGTTGAGCTGTGGTGATCTGTGTTGATCTGTGGTGATCTGTGTGTGCGTGCGTGTGTGTGTGTATTTTCGTGTGTGTATGTGTGCACCTGCTGCAACTCGCCATTCATCAGCCCTCGTTCATCAGGGATCCACGTTAATTTCCTCTTGTTATGGCTTCATTGCATACTTCTCAATGCCCAGTTATGCCAACATAATAAAGCACACACACGCACAGACATTCACTCATCCATGTCACTGAGACAAATGCTGAACAAAGAAGCAGTAATGAAACAAGCAGTCGCCACCAATGTTCCCCCAACGAAAACGTGTAACACACAACAATTCTGTGACAACACGCTTGAGAACTTTAGATGGGAACACGAACGGGGGCTGGCACGTGGCCCTTGCGAATGCGCGTTGCGCTGAAGTTGAAAACATTTCCGCAAATGCATCGCATGGAATCGCAGCCAGCAGCTCCTGATGTGGATGCGTGTGTGTGTGTGTGTGTGTGTGTGTGTGTGTGTGTGTTGCGGGGTGGTAACTCGTGAGAGAGTGGTACTTGAACAACACAGCAACAAACGCTCAATTGCACTCGACATACAAGCAACACACATGTACAAACCGTTGCACGACACATTACAACGATACACACATCATACAACACTGCAGACGCAACACATCACGTCACAAGATCACAACATATGCTCACGTTCGATGATGACGTGACAGCGCGGGCAAACACAGCAGTGCGTCTCTGCGAACCCAACCAGGCCGTCCCTCTTCATCTGGTGGAGTTTCTTGTCATAGCTGCGTGACATCAAGTGTTGGTACTTGGAATAAGCGTCCGAATCCGCCAACCGCTTCACATCATCAGGATACAGGATGAACCTGAACACATGGGTGTGCGTGTATGTGTGTGCGTGTGCGTGTGTGTGCGTGTGTGTGCGTGTGTGTGCGTGTGTGTGTGTGTGTGTGTGTGTGTGTGTGTGTGTGTGTGTGTGTGTGTGCGTGCGTGCGTGTGTGTGCGTGTGTGTGTGTGTGTGCGTGTGTGTGTGTGTGTGTGTGTGTGTGTGTGTGTGTGCGTGTCTTTGTAGGCAAGGCAAGACGAGGCAGACGTGCTCGATGGGCGGGTGGTGTTGCATGCATGCAGACGCAAACCGCGAGCAAAACTGCACATCCCTCTTCTTTCACAGCCTACCTGCACTTTGGAACGGGACAAGCAAACACAGTCTGCATATCTCGAATGCCAATACGAAGCCAGCTCTGCACACGTGGACAAAGGCAAGAAGCAGCGGCAAAACAGCCAGCGGTGGCACACGCGGTGAACGTGTGCTATGCACAGCTTTGCAAGCTCCCAGCCAAGCACAGATGGCACAAACTCATGTGCAGGCATATCACACGTGTACTTGTGCGCACACGCAAATGAACCTTTGCAGACATTGAAACACACACGCACACTCACACACACAGAGTGCTTACCTGGACGCAGGCCTTGCAGAAGCGGTGAACGCATTCCAACTTGTGGTAGTGCTCACCGCCAGACTGCCTGCATAACTTCACCTGAGACACAACCAGCAAACAGCAAACACAGCACACAGCGTGGTAAACTGGGAGAAGAGGAAACGGACTCAGTCAGGGGACGCGAAAACAGCACGCTGATATGTGCGGAACACGTGTCACAATGGTTGCCTGCAAGCATCTTACCGGCTCATCCATCTTGTCCAGGCAAATCTTGCAGATGAGCAAATCTGGAAAGAGGAGATCAAGGAACTATACACACACATATGAACATACACACACACACACATGAACATACACATGCACGCACATGAACACACACACATGAACATAAGCATGCACACACATACATGCATGCAACAACATGTTGTTGCTGTGAGAACGTTGCAGAGATTAATTTATGTGCGTATGTGTTGTACTTTGGGGCGTGAAACGTCGTCCACAGAATTGCTGACGCACAAGCCCCTCACCTTGCACGCGGCATCGCGAACGTCTCCTGGCAAAGCTGTGTTGCTGATCACTTCTTGCACTTTCAAGGGCAATCTGGTGCACTCCAAAAGCTGCAACGTGTGATATGCGTATGAGGCAAGCACGAAGCAAGGCAAAGGTGCACATTTGCAGGCACGCGTATGCGCACACCAGCGTGCCATATGCACGCATGGACGTGCACACACGCACACGCACATACACATGCACATGCATACACGCATACACGAATACACGAATACACGCATACACACGCATACGCGTGCACAGGCAAACACCTCTTTGACGTGCAACTTGGTTGCGGGTATGGTGCGCACAAGATCACAGCAGAAGCGGAAGTTGGCATGCCTGCATCACACCACACCACACGAGATGAGCGTGAGACACATGGCGGCAAACGAACGAGCATGTAACCGTAACCGCACTGTGTGACAACATGAATGCGACTGCGGGCTGATTTGTTGCGCTCGTGGCTTGCGTGAATGTGTGATTGCTCCTTCACCGTTGAAATTGCACGCAAACCATGTCACTCCCTCCTTCCCACTGCATGCATACACGTCAACTTACGGACGAATTGATCTGCTTCGGCCCGGTCGGATAGACAGTGTGTTGGAGATGGTTGAGGAAACCGCTGCAGCCGCCTCAGAGATGTGCTCTGGACAGCCCAAAACACAGGCACACAAACACGCGTGCACAGCAATGTGCTAACATGAGGTTGTGTCGTCTGCATGCGATGAAACACGTGCACGGCACGCCAGCATGCACAGCGGATCATACTTGAGCTCACACATGTTCGCAGGCATGCACGCACACCTGGGTATCTGCGAAGGAGTGTGTTGATGTGGGCAGAGATGGTCACTAACGCAGCGTTTTGTGCCGCCGCAGTCTTGACCGCAGCAACCTGAGGCATTGGGGGGCGATGCAGATGCCAACGTGTGAGTACGCTGAACGTATGCCACTCGCACCAGTATATGGATGACGAGCTCATGCCACTTACACATACACTTCATACAAGAACCAACACACGCACACACCCACACATACACACACATATATTCACACACATACACATACACTTATTCGCGCACACACATATTCGCACACACACACATATATACATATTCGCGCACACATATTCGCACACATACACATATTCGTACACATACGCACATATTCATATTCACACACACACACACACACACACACACACACCGCTGGGAGTGCCTGAAGCGCAACTTGGAGAGCCAGGTCGTTGAGATCACAAAGGTCAAGGACCGTGAAGAGGCACTCGCACGTGCGCGTGTCAAGCCTAAGACTTCCCGACCGCAAAATCGGGTAACGCCCCTCAAAATGCGTCGACCTGGACGCCTCGTCCACCTGCCAGGCCACGCACGAAAATATGTGCGTGCACACGCGCCCGTATGCTTTGGTAAACAGCGGATCGTCACACGTGTCGACCAGGCGCTGGAACACACGTCTTTTCAGCGCCATCCCGTCACCACTACTGCCAGCACTGTCGCTGGCATCGTTTTGGCTGGATGGGCTGGTGTTGCTGCTGTTGTGGGTTGTGGATGCAACACTGGCCTGCCTCGCTGAGTGCTCCTTGGGCTGCTGCTGCTGCTGCTGCTGCTGCTCGCGAAGGTTGTGCTGCAACAGTAAGTCATCCAAGTTCACAACCAACACTTGCTCGTCATCGTCGTCATCAGGATCATCACGATCATCATTGTTGTCATTGATGTGCTGACCGCGCGTGGCAGATGCTGTCTCGCCTTCTTGCGTCTGATTCTTCTCATTTCCAGGCATTCGCACATCTGTGCCGCTTGCAATGTCTCCATCATGATCGCTGTTATTGCCGTGTCCGTTTGCGCTGCTGCTGGGGCGTTTCGCAATCTCGTGCTCAACAAACGCGTTTAGAATCCAAACAGCGATGGAGAGCGAGTCGGCAGACCCGCCCTTGCCGTCGTACTTGGCCTGCTGCTCCAGCGCCTTGTGGAGAAGCGGACAGTCGCGATTAAACGCGCCGTGAACGTCGAGGGACAGCTGCATCACAGCCACCACGACGTCGAAGGAGATGGTGGCGTTGTGTTCCAGCAAAATCTTCACGCACTCGTACATGTCCTGAGGGGCTCTCCTCCCCCTGTTCAGCGTCATGAATCCGGCAGCAAGCTCCGTCACCTGGATCTTGTTCTTCTCCGCCAGCGCACTCACCCGCTGCGCATATGTGTATGTGTGTGCATGTGTGTGTGAATGCATGAGAGAGTGTGTAGCGGAAAGATTGTGAATGAGATGTTTGTTTGCCCACAATACTAAATACCTGGGAGAAGCTTCACGCGCAGGTACACGCACGCACATTAAGTGTATACGCACGCGCATGTACTCCTACGAGTTGCTTGCAGGCACGCACCGCAAAGTCGTTGTGGTCGACGGCCTGGTGAAGGCGGGTTTTGATGGAGCTGTAATACGCACGAATGGCAGTTGGTTGCGTGTCGCGAACGAGGCGGTTCAGCACATTGAGCCCATTTACCATACGCGTCAACGCATCTGCAGCGCACAACAAAGGGAATAAAGTCAATCGATGTGCATGTGTAACGGTGGTGTGCATGTGTGAGCGTGTGTGCATGTGTGAGCGTGTGTGCAAGTGTGTGTATGTGCATGTTCACAGGAGAGCATACATGCATCAATGCATCAGCAAAGTAGCAACATGCGACAAGCACCAAGTTCTTCACGAACATCTCATTCGCTCACACACGCACACGCGCACATACAAACGCACACATACACACATATACACACACATACACATACGAACCATCTGGAAATGCGCTAACGAGCGTGGTTGCGTGCGGGGAGCGCAGTGCTTTGATGACAAGCTGCATCACGCTCTCCTCCAGTCGATGACCGACCATGATGGGGCCAATGGCGTCAAGCATCGTCTTCAAGGTCGCGAGCACCCGCGCCACCGCGCCCTCGCTCATGACAGCAGCGCGTGGCCCTGACGTTGACGGTGTTGCAGTTGGTCCTGCTGCCATGTCCACGTGTGGTTGGATCCTGCGAGCGGCGAGAACGCCATCGCACATGATCAGCGCCGCGAACCACAACAGATCCTTCCTCGCCGTGCTGTTGTCCGTGCTCAACGCACGGGCCATGACGGCATCCACCAGTAGCAGCGCATCGTCCACATGCAGCGAGCGCATGTGAGCCTGCACGCTGTCCTCAGCTGTCGTGTCCCATGCATAGACCACAATGCGTTTGCCCACCAACCGGTGCGTGGATCCAATGTCCACTGCTGACGTCACCAAATCTGCCCACACGTGTACCATGCGCCGGCCCAGCGGCAATTGCTGCACCGCTGTTGCTGCTGTTGCTGCTGGTACTGTTGTTGCTGCTAGCGGTGGTTCGGCTGCTGTGGGTGTTGTTGCGGACGCTGTTGTGGACAGTGGCGTGGCGGCCTGCTGTTGTTGTTGACGTTCGCGCATGAGCTGCTTCGCCGTTGCCCTCAGGACCCAGGAAGGGAATGCACATGTCGTGTCAACTTGGGCGCGGCATGCCCACAGAATGCTGAGAATGGCGGTTCTCCACGCATGCTCGTCAGCCTCGCTCTTGCGATTAACTGCTGCTGTTGTCGTTACTGTAGCGGCAGATGCAGCAGACGTTGCGTCATCTGTGCGCTGTTGTTGCGCCCCCTTCGCTTCGCCACCGGAGCGTCTATACATCCCATCCTTGCTGTCACCACTGTTATCGTCACTGTTGGCGCCACGACAATCATCAGCATCGACTGCATCGACTGCATCGACTGCTTGAGCAGCAACGGCAATGCTGAAATCTGCTGGCGTGTAGCCAAAGGCGTCTGTTTCCTCGCTTGTCTTTCTGCGCATGCATGCATTGAGAACAGCGCAGAAGCGCAGAGCAGCGTGTGGCAGGGCCAACGCCAACACCTCCATCAAGGAAATGTGTGTCTTGTTCTGTCCCCGCAGCGCCAGTACACGCGCACGCAGCGCTCCCTCAACAGTCAGCGGCGGTGGCGATGGTGACGAGGGGGAAGAGGGAGGGGAAGATGGTTTGTCTGTGACCGTCGACTGCGCGTTGCCGTCATCGGGTTGCATCTCCGTCGTCGTTGGTGTTGTTGTTGTTGTTGTGGTGGTGGTGGTGGTGGTGGTGGTGGTGGTGTTGGAACTGCTTTGCTGGCGGCCACTGAGCACCTGCTGTTCCACACGCCAGAGCGGGATGAGCATGACCTGCCTCAATTGTTCCTGGTCCATGATGGGTACGGCAACGCCGGCAGTGTCAGCGCCACGGTCACCGCCGGGAAAGCGGCACGCTTGCATCACCACGCGGCACAGCAGTGCAGAGGCCATGCCGTCCTTGTCATCAAGATGGCCACCACCACTGCCACTACTGCTGCTGTGGGAAGAAGATGCAAGCACCTGTGAGCGGGCACGTCCCAAAATGTCCTGGTGGATGCGGGTTGTGATGACCTTGCACTGTCGCACGTGTGTCACGACCTGAACGGCTTTCCTGTACGCATGCACGCGGCGGAGGTTTCGCTGTATCAGCAGGACAGCAGCCCTGTCATGGATATGAAGCGAAGGGTCACGATGATGGGTGAGAAGCTTGCCATGGGTAGGAGAGAGAGTGTGTGTGTGTGGCGAGGGAGAGACATAGAGGCAGAGGGAAGGAGAGAGAAGGAGAGAGAAGGAGAGAGAGAGACAGAGACAGAGAGAGACAGAGAGAGACAGAGACAGAGAGAGAGACAGAGACAGAGACAGAGACAGAGAGAGAGACAGAGAGAGAAAGAGACAGAGAGAGAGACACACACACCCACACACACAGACACAAAGACACACACACACATACACACAAACGCAGACACACACACACACACACACAAAGACACACACACATACACACACCTTTGGTCGAGGAAGCGTTTGCGCGTCCGATGGAAGGCGATAAAGTCGCCAATGACATGAGCAGCCAACACGCGCAGCACAGCGTCGGACGCACGGAACCGATTCCCGCCACCCGAGCGCCCACCACCGCCACCGCCACCACGTGTCCCCGCTCCTGCTGCTCCTGCTGTTCCTGCAGGGGTGGAGGACGTGGCAGCTGTGCGAACACGCCGTGCTGTGGATGAGTGGGAGGCACCAGTGGCGGACCTGGTGCCACGGCCGGTTGTGCGTGTGCGCTTCTGGCACAAGGTCGATGACGATGATGAGGATGACGACGATTGCTGCGTCGCAACATCTTGAGGTGTGGACTGGTGTGCTGTCACTGCCAGTGCGTCCACGGTTTGTCCTCGGCGTGGATCAGCCGTCGAGCGTGAGGCTGATGAAGCAGATGCACGTGCGTCTGAGTCCGGCAAGGAAAAGGGCGTGAACGCGGAGTGCAGGAGGGGGGAGGTATGAGCATGGTGATGTGATGTCATTCCACGGCGATGAGCGGCAATTCACGCACGCGTGTGAGACGGGACGCATGCAGATGAAGTTGGCAACCAGGTGGACGATCGTGAGAGCGAGCAATGCTGTGCTATACCTGTGCTCGGGCGCGTTGTCCGGCCCCCTCGTGGGCGGCGAGGGTGACGTATGACGGACCGCGTCTCAACACGCGTCACCACGCGCCTGTCTGATGGTGATGACACAGCTGTTGCCGTGGCCGTGGTGGCTCTGGTTGAGGGCGCTGTTGGTTGTGACGTGGTGTCGAGCCGAGAGTCCGGGCGAGACGTGGAGGGTGTTGTCGTCTTGGACGTCTTTCCCCGCCGCTTCCCTGTAGCAGAAGAGGAAATTGTGTGCGTGTGTGTGTGTGTGTATGTGTGTGTGTGTTGGGGAGAAGAGAGGGGGCGGGATGTTGCAGTGGAATACCGTGAGCTGAAGCGGGTTCAAGTGGGTTGGGATGG
The DNA here is from genome assembly GCF_000188695.1 of Salpingoeca rosetta. Taxonomy (NCBI): domain Eukaryota; class Choanoflagellata; order Craspedida; family Salpingoecidae; genus Salpingoeca; species Salpingoeca rosetta. The sequence goes on along the minus strand of NW_004754920.1, from coordinate 625,973 downwards.
AAGGACAATGACACGTGAGATGCTTCGTTGTGAACGTGTGTGCGGTTCTGTGTGATGTGACGTACAGAAGGCAATTGAAGACTGGTAGGTGCACACACACCCAGGTATACACACAGGTGTACACACATGCACACACACATACACACACATACAT
>NW_004754920.1:615228-618219 GCF_000188695.1 Salpingoeca rosetta | reverse complement strand
CACACACACACACACACACACACACACACACACACACACACGCACACACACACACACCCTGTCTCAAACCCACAGGTGCAAGAGCTTGAGGCGCGCAACAAGGAGTTGGAGAGCACGCTGGCACAGCTGGAGGACGCTGTGCAGAAGACACCTGCCCTGCTGGATGCCGTCCCCTCACTCCGCCAGCATGTCACCACGCGTCGTGTCGCGGTCATGGGCATTCTCTTCTGCTTCGCCATCTTTGCGACGTGCTCCGGGCCACTCGCCACCGTCCTGCCCCAGGCTGTCACCACCACCGCCACCACCGCCAATGTTGCTGCGATGCAGCGTGGTGTTGCTGTGCACGGCGGCGTGGGTTCCACTGGAAGGTTCACAAACGGTCATGGCGACGTCGTGATTGACAGCAGACATGATGCAAGCAGTCGCCTGTCTGCATGGAGCACGTGGACCAAAGACACGGACGCAGGATCCCTATCACCAGCAGAAGCATCATCATCGTCCTCGCTCGCCCGCCACGGTACATTTGTTGGCCGCACGCTGCAGAGCGTGAACCCAAGCAGGCGGCTTCGCGACACAGCCAGGGATGGCGATGGCGATGGTGTTCTGAGCACGGACCTCGTGGTGTCGGCCATCCCCGTTGTTCTTGATGAAGACGGCACCGTCACCGATGCGCCCGACCACACGTCATCACGATCATCATCACCATCGTCGTCGACATCATCATCGAGGGAGGTGGTGTATGAGCTTGGCCATCCCATGCAGCGCGTTGCTCCCCGGCGCCTCGCGGGCGGACGGCCGCTGCCGCGTGTCCACGACGCCCTCCGCCAGCAGGAGAAGCAAGTCTACGCCATGATGCTCCGTGACATGCACAACAACGCCAACGCCAATGCCCATGGCAGCAGCAACAACAACATCAACGGAGGCGATGGCCATCGCCAACAGCAGCAGCAGCAGCAGCAGCGTGTGAGCGAGCGCCTGCCATCGCCAACTGGTGCCACGATGACGGAACTCGTGTCTGTCTCCGACGGCCGCCACCCCGTCCTGCGCATTGATGACGACTATCGCGGTCTTGTGCACGACGCCGTGCCGCGCCACAATGACCGCTCGTACATTCTCTGCCCGGAGGTTGAGGTGATGGCTGCCTTCTCCACCACCAACGCATCCGGCCAGCCCACCAAGCTCTCCGTCATCGTCCCGTCCACCTTCAAGAACGGTGAGCGGCTGTGTGTGTCTGTGTGTGTGTGTGTCTGTGTGTGTGTGTGTGGATGTGTGGATGTGTGTGTGTCTGTGTGTGTCCGTGTGTCTGTGTGTGTCCGTGTGTCTGTGTGTGTCTGCGTCTGTGTCTGCGTCTGTGTCTGTACACGTGTGTGCGTGTGCGTGTCAGTCAGCCAGTCAGTCAGTCTACCTGTCAGTCTACCGGTGTATGTCTGCCTGGCTGCCTGTTTATACATGCAATTCCTCCTCCCCCCTCTCCCTTTTCCTGCTCGTCTCGTACATTGGCCATCACACGCTCCTCACCGATCCGCCTCCTTCCCCCTCCCCGCGCGTCTTCCCCGTCTGCACCGACCAGGCACCACGCCGCATCTGATGCAGCTTGAATGCGAGGTCACGGGTCTCTCCTACATCCCAATCGACACAAAGCCCTCCGCGGTGCCCGTCACCGCAGGCTGAGCACCCACCCACCTTTGTCTGTGTGTGTGTGTGTGTGTGTGTGTGTGTGTGTGTGTGTGTGTGTGTGTGTGTGTGTGTGTGTGTGTCTGTTTGTGTGTCTGTCTGTCTGTCTGTCTGTCTGTCTGTGTCTGTGTCTGTGTCTGTGTCTGTTCGCCCTTCTCACGTTGGTGCCTACGATTGTCGTTTCTAGCCCCGCAGGCTTACTTGAATGCGACTGTTCAGCACTCCTTCACTGCTGCTCTTCTCGTTGCTGTGCTCTTGCTGACCTCTTGCATGCTCTGGCTGGTTGTTGTGCGAGATGTGTGTGTCTGTGTCTGTGTCTATGTGCGTGGCTGCGTGGGTGCGTGCGTCTGTGTGTGTGTGTGATCACGATAACTCACTTTTTGTGGCGCTGCTGCCGCTTACAGTTCCTTTCACTGAATTAGACAAACGAACAAACGAACGAACACGTGTCATTTACAAGCCAGCACATGGCATATGGACAAGTGCATGTGCATGTATGTATGTACAAGGGGGCGCGCGTCATGATAACATCCCAAGAACGAGCAGGACCGAGAAGGGTGTTCACGTGTTGTTCCTTGCATGCTGCGACTGGCGAGCGAGCAGAGACAAAAGGTGAAGTCTCAGAAGAGCAAACGCTTAGCCAACACCGCGACCACACACAGACACCCACCGCCATCGCAACCACTTTTGTAACAACCAATGATGAGTGATGGTGGCGCTGCTTTACGCAAGCTTTGGTGGGCGGGCAGGGTTTCGCTGCATGCGTGATGCAAGCCACTCCACGCTCTCCCGAACATTCTCCCTGCAATGGCATGGGGTTACGGCGAGGGAGTGAGGGTGGTGGAAGATGGGCAAAGCGAGTGGGGGGGGTTGTTGGGTGGTTGTTCAGTGGTGGTGGTGGTGATTGTGAGGCATGCGATGTGGAGGGAGGGATCATAGGCGGGAGACAAATGCGGGTGGCAGGTAGAGAACCGAAGGGATGAGCACGACGACTTGCAGACCAAGGCGCACACGCACTCGCACAGAAACGCACCCGCTAACCGCTGATACGCCCTGGACTTTGCAATCGCGAAGACCAAGCTTGTGCGCAGACTGGTTCAGTGTCTGCTTGATGTCCTGCACTGTCATTGCGTTCTGCAACAGTTGGCATCACAGGCAAGTACATCGCGCATGCACGACGGCAGGCAACAAGATGAGGGCAGAAAGCGGGTGTGTCGTGTAAACACCTTCACAAGGTGTGCAGCGACGAATACACACACACACACACACACACACACACACACACACACACACACACACACTACACACACACGACGG
>NW_004754920.1:613641-614747 GCF_000188695.1 Salpingoeca rosetta | reverse complement strand
ACACACACACACACACACACACACACACACACACACACACACACACACATACACACACACACCGGGTGCTCTTGTTTGTTGCAGAGAATGAGGATGGGGACGCCCTCAAGTTCGCGCGTCATGAGGACGTGGTCAAACACGTCTTTCGACTCCTGTAATCGCTCCCGGTCTGTGGAGTCAATGACGTAGATGATCCCGTGCGCCTCCCGATAATACTGGCACGTACAGTCGTGGAAGAAAAGTGATCAGCAGACGACGCATTTGGTGTGCAGGTTGACGTGCAGCGATCTCTCACGCACTCTCTCGCTCTCGCTGTCCCACATTCACACACACATACACACACACACACGAAGCCGCGGCGACTGCGCTCACGTTGTGCCAGAGCTCATGAAGATCCAGCTGACCACCAAGGTCCCAGAACACAAGCCGTATGGAGTGCAGCAAAATCTTGGCCACTGTGGCCAAGTCACAATGAAGCAGTAAAAGCACAACACCATGGCATGTGCGAGCGAGTGAGAAAGGGCGACGGAGGAGGGAGGAGGCACAGAAATGAGAGATGAGGAGAAAGCAGGGGTTCAACACGTTCACATAACCCCTCCCCCCCCCCCCACACACACGCACACACAACCGCGCGCACACACACAATCGCACATGTACATGTAATACAGCGCAGGGGAAGCGCCCACCATTCAAGCCGACGGTTGGGATGACCTTCTTGCCGCCCTGTGGGTACTTTGCAATGTAGATTTCTTTGATCTTCTCTAACAACGTCTGAGGCCGTTAGCAGGCAAGTGTGGCGTGCGTGTGTTTGAGCAAACGTGCACATGAACATGCGTGCGTGAGCATGCAAGCACGCATGCAAGCCTGGGAGTGCTGTGCCAACTCGCTTCACTCGCTCCTTTCTAAGAACACTCACGCACCGTTTTCCCCGCCGCATCAAGGCCAATGATGAGCGCGTAGTACTCGTAGCGTTGCTGCCATCGCTGCCACAATCCACTCAACAGCGTGAACATGATGGAGGTGTGTGTGTGTGTGTGTGTGTGTGTGTGTGTGTGTGTGTGTGTGTGTGTGTGTGTGTGTGTGTGTGTGTGTGTGTGTGTGTGTGT
>NW_004754920.1:609074-612088 GCF_000188695.1 Salpingoeca rosetta | reverse complement strand
TGTGTGTGTGTGTGTGTGTGTGTGTGTGTGTGTGAGTGTGTGTGAGTGTGTGTGTGTGTGAGTGAGGGAAAGAACGGTTGGAGCACAGACGCAGTGTGAGGCACTTGACATTCAACACGCATGCACACACGCATGCAGACACATGTACGCACGAACACACACACACACACACGAACACGAACACACACACACACGCGCGCGCACACACACACACACGCACACACACGCATGCGCATTCATGCATCAACACTTGCAACGCACCATCATGCCGCAGGCGAGGGCGTGTGTCACATAGTAAGAAAGCGGCTGTGGCTTAGTTTCATCCAGAGTAGAGAAGGCCGGGAACGTCACAAGAAACATCATGGCATAGAACGCACTGCCGTACGCGTACATCACAAACGCATCCGGGTACACCTGCGAGCGTGCGAGCATTCAGGGAGAAGAAGCGGGGGAGGTAGAAAATGTTGTGGGAAGGGGGAGGGGAGGGTAAATGGATGGTGAGTGATGTGATGTGACATGACACAACTCGCTACACACAAGTGCGCACGCGAAGGGACAGGGAGGGAGAGAAACACATACACTCACAGAAACACACACACATGCACACACTCACTCACTCACTCACACTCACAGAAACACACACACATGCACACACACACACTCACTCACTCACTCACACACTCTCACTCACTCACTCACGCTCTCAGGCACATACACATGCTCTGACGCACGTAGTGGGGAAACGCTGAGATGCTCCAGGCCTCGAGAATGGCGGTGGTGTATGCCATTGCAAAGACAACAAGCCCGCGCCAGAGCAGGGAGCGGCGAGGGCTCCAGAAGTCGATTTTGCGCAGCAGCATCGTGGCCAGGGAGTGATACAGCAGGAAGTACACGTGCGTCAAAAAGTACATGACCTGTGGATGCATACAAACACACAAAGTGCGTGTTGTGGATTGCTTGAGTGGTGAGATCGAATTGAAAAGGAAGAGGTGATAGCACACGAGGAATGTACAACATGCACAAAGGCACACACACACACATTCACACACACACACACAACAAACAAACCATTGGCACGCCGTTAATCTCGTAGCCTCTGGGAATGGTGTAATGAGCACCCAGCACATTGTAGAAGTAGTGCTGAGGAGCATCAGAGAAAGCAAGAGACGTGTGAGTGTGTGTTTGTGTGTGTAATGTGTGTGTGAATGTGTGTGTGAATGTATGAGATTCCAAAGCCGCATCGAGTATGCATGCGACTTTGACGGTCGTGCTTGCGCGCACTGGGTTCATCACATGTGCAGTGCTACTGTACCGTGAGGAAGTGGTGTCCAATGAACGAAAACACTGCACACCAGACATTGGCCTTGAACCTGCAAAGGAGGCAATGGACAGTGAGAGTTGTGGTTGAGGGGGGGGGGGCTGAAATGCAAAGGCGCTGAGGGAATGTGCGCATGAACAGAGTACACAATGTTGCACAACACAACACAACACGACTACACATACACACACGCTTACACATACACACACGCTCACAGATAAACTACACATGCATACACACACGCTTTCACATACACACACGCTTTCACATACACACACGCTTACAAATAAACTACACATAAGCTTACACATACACACGCTTACGCACACACGCTTACGCATACACATACACAAACACGGACGCATACACACGCGCACCAGTAGCGTTCGGTGAGAGGGAGGGTGCGATCGTGTTTGGGCTGGAAGATGGCGGGCAGGATCCACGCTGGCAGGCCACACGCCACGCCAAACAGGAAGTAGTCGCGGGCGCTGAACTGGGCATAGAAGCCAAAGATGACCACGCAGGCCACCGCCGTGATCCACACGGGCGCGTACAGTAGGAACACGCGCTCCCCAAACGCCTTGCCCGGGTTGTTCACGGGGGTCCACGCTGTTGCCGCACGGGCCATCACTGCACGCGTGCTGTTTGTGGGTGGGATGTCACTGGGTCACTGGGTCAGTGGTCGCTGGGTTCGTGTGTGTTGTTTTGGAACTTCGTATTTTGTTTGTGTTTGTTGTTTGTTTGGATTTCAGCTCTGCTCCAATACTGACCGGCCCAAACAGCCAAACGCCCAAGCGAAGACGATGCACCGGTTGACGAGGGAGGAGGCGCGTGTGCTGGGGCATGCTGTGCCCGCGGCGCTGTTCCTTGCTGGGCTGTTCCATTGGGACTGGGCCATGTTCTACTCGTCATTGCTGTGGTCCTTCCTGTGGATCACGGCAGTGAACCTCGTCGTCTCTGGCGCCATGCACCTGTTTCTCCAAGGCACGACATGTCGCAAGCTGCAGGCCGATCGACGCAAGCAGCCGCCATCCAGAGGTAACAGAGAACCGCATGCGTACGTGTGTGTGCGCTGTGTGTGTGTGTGTGTGTGTGTGTGTGTGTGTGTGTGTGTATGCCTGTGTGCGCCTCTCCCCCTCTCCCTCTCCCTCTCCCTACCCCCTCCCACCTTTCCCACTCTCCCTCTCTCTCCTTCTCTCCCTCTCTCCACTGCAGACAGCCGTCAACTCCTCACACATACATACGAACTCCCCCCCCCTTGCCCCAACACGACGCACAGCAACAAAGGCTGGACCAACGTTCATGGATACGCGCGCCGCCGTCTTTGAGAGCACACGGGCGGCGTTCACAGCAGCGTGCCTCGTCGCGTGGCCTGTGGCGCAGATGCGCGCCGGCAAGCCAACCGCGTTCGCAGACACCGTTGAGGAGGCCAGCCCCTTTGGCTGGGCGCCGCTGTACTTTTTCAAGATCGCCGTCGGCATCCTCCTGGCTGACGCCCACACGTACTGGAAGCACCGGCTGCTGCACCACCCGTCGCTGTGGGCACTGCACCGCGTCCACCACCAGTTCAAGGACCCCAACACATTCGCAGGCTTTGCCATTCACCCCGTGGAAGCCCTGCTCACCTTCTTCCCCGTGCTGTTCGTGTGCCAGACCACCGTCAAGCTGTGGTGGAACTGGCACGTGCCTGCCGTGC
>NW_004754920.1:589218-606101 GCF_000188695.1 Salpingoeca rosetta | reverse complement strand
TAGTGCCATCGAATCAGCAGCACAGCCCTAACACGCGCGCGCACGCACGCATTCCGCCAGGCACAACACACGGCGTGTTTGTCCTATCAGACGATGACAGAGAACAGGCGCGATCATCTCGCCTCTTTTCCGCTCCACAACAACAACAACAACAACAACAACAACAACAACAACAACAACAACAACAACAACAACAACAACAACAACAACAACAACAACAACAACAACAACAGGGGGCTGAAGAGGATGCAGCCCCAGAATCCACGCGTGCGCCACTGTGCCAGCTTGCCACGTGCTCGCGCTTCCTCCACAAACCATCGGTGGATCGAATGCGCAGCACAGGCGCCGTGATTCCGGGAACGAACATGGTTCGTTCGCTCCTGTTTCCCTGAGCTCGCATCATACTGTGAGGGGAGGGGGACGGCTGTCACATCACACTCACATTACGTAACACTGCACTGTGTTCTTCATGGGTTGTTCTTCTCACATGTGCCCTTTCACCATCGCACCGTCGTGTTTCTTATCGTTTGATTGATTGTGTGTGTGTGTGTGTGTGTGTGTGTGTGTGTGTGTGTGTGTGTGTGTGTGTGTGTGTGTGTGTGTGTGTGGCTGACAGGTGTACACGGACAGCGCCTTTTACTTTGACACGTGCGCACGCATGAGCCACTGAGGCTAGCACGCTGCTTGACCTGCACTTGTTGTGAAGTTGTCCACTGAACGCACGTTCACGCACACGCACACACGCACATATATACACACACACGATCACTCACTCACACGCCTCCGTTTGTACGTCTTCACTCAAATCGTACGTGACACATGTCCCCTTCATCGCGTGTGGTGTTGTGTTCACCTCAGGACCACTGCAAAGGCGCTTCTCTCCTTCTACGAGTGTGTGTGTGTGTGTGTGTGTGTGTGTGTGTGTGGCTGTGTGTGTGTATCTGTGTTTGTGTGTGTGTGTGTGTGTGCGTATATATACATATGTCTGTGTCTGTACACGTTGACAACTGTGACCGCTAACATCACACGACTCAGATTTCGTGAGTGCTGAATGACTCACCTCATTGTTTTGCCTGTTTGGCGGGCACCAGACGCCCGTGCAAGTACCTGACCGGACCCTGCTGCACACCGCGGCTCTCGATGATGGCACCTTCGTCACGCTCTTCCTTGGTGCGTACTCGACCATGTTCACACTCTGCGCTTACCCAAACCACAACGGCGTGCGCGCCCACAATGGCTCGCCTTGATCCCTGACTCTGGCTGCGCGCGCACACACACACATGCACACACACATACACACATGCACACACACACACACCACAAATGCCAGGTGTGGATGAGAGTTTCAAGGATGGTGCAGTGAGGGAAGAGGCCGGGCAGTCGCTTCGCGTCTGTGGCGTTCCCCTCGCCACTGCACTCGAGCGCATGGGGCTCACCCTGGCTGACATCTGGCCCACCGCACAACAGGTACGTGTGTGTGGCTGTGTATCTGTCTGCGTGTGTGTGTGTGTGTACGTATGTGTGTCTGTGTGTCTGTGTGTCTGTGTATATATGTATGTATTTACACATACATGTGTGTGTGTGTCTTGTCTGTCTGTCCTTGTCTTGTCTGTGCGCAACATCCCGTTACGCGCACACACGCGCGCGCGCGCTCCGTTGCACTTTCCCTGCCTCTAGTCCTCTTGTTTGAATGCACGTGCTGTTGTCATCATCGCACCGTTGTTGTTTGCGACATGTCATCATTCATCCGACATCCATCTCTCATTTCCAAGAATCATGACGTCAACCCCCCCCCCCCCCCTCAGGGAGAGAAAGTGACCCTGTGGACGGCCAAATTCTTTGTTGCAGCACAGACGGTTGGGGAATCCGCTGAAGCAGCACTGCGTGCCATTGCCGTCATCCGAGGCACTGAACCCAGCGCAAGCACAGAAGGTACACGCGCGTGTGCTGCCTCTGTCGTCATGTTTGCAATGCTGTTCCGCAACTGTTTCCCCGAACACCCACCTCCACCACCACCACCAACACCAACAACACCACCACCAACAACAACAACACGCACTCGGCCTGTCACTGCCTCCATCCACACCAACCACCAACCACTCACGCCACGCATCGCTTACGTCAACTCGCGCGTCTCGACACGCTGTCGCCGCCACGTACGGGCGGAGGTGTGTTCCAAGCGCGCATGTGCGTGCCGGATGTCTTGCATCACAAGGCCATTCAAGCATGCCTCGCGCTGTTTGCCAACGCTTTCCACCAACGTGACAACCCATGACGCCATCGCTTGGTCAGCGAAAACCTGCCCTTGTCAGACAATTTATGCAAAACATTAAATGATTTTCGCCCTGACAAACACCCAAGCTCCACGATGACGCAAGCGACTGACCAGTGGCCGAGTGCTTGCGTGCTGGCGGGTTGGGGTGCATGTCGCTTTGGTTGGCGACAGTGCTTGGGTGAAGGGCACACACAAGCAAGCAGGAACGCTTACTTGACGAATCCCCCAACGCGCCGTCACATGTCACACATCCCCACACACGCCGCCGCGCAGCCGTTCTTGTTTGACATCCTGCGCCGCCGCGTGCTGCACGCTTTGTTTTGGCGTTGTGTTGGTTGATTTAGGTGGCAGGCGTCCCTCGAGCGCCATCGCTCTCTTCCACCGCCTTCTCTTCCTCGATGTTCACACACGACATCGCTCAGTCACCATGGCGTGCAGCTGCTGTATGCACGCGTGCCCTTGGCTCATTTCCCCACTTACCAACCGACCGAGACCCTAAACACCATCAAGGCAGCAAGCTACCTCTCTTCTTGACGGCCTCAAGCAACACCCAAGCAACAAAACCGAGGAGAGCGGCACACGCCCGCCACCAACCAACCGACTTCCGCACACATCGAAACCCCCAATCGCATCACAGCCATTTGAGCACATTCTCAGATTCATTCAACACAAGCTACAAGCAGAGCCGAATCCCACAAATCCAACTCGACAACTCGGCGACTTTCTTCCAACATGTATGGAACCCTCCACAAGGTCAGGCAATCTACGTGTGCCTGCGCGTGTCTGTGCATTTGCGCGTGTCTGCTTGTGTGCGTGATAAGAGCGCCACGCTGCAAGCAAGCAACCAATGACTTGCCTGGTTTGATTGAATGTCGTTTCTTATCGCATATGCTCACACACACACACACACACACACACACACACACACACACACACACACACACACACACACACACACACACACACACACACACACAGGCCCTCGCCGCTTGGGTGCAGTCCCTTCCAGATGGTGAAACCTTGATGACGATGGTGCTGGCCGAGGTCAACTTTGCTGGCAGTGCTGACGACTTCTTTCGCTTCTACACCGACGAGCAGACAACCGCCTTTCTCGGAGCCATCGCCAAGGTCACGGGGCACACAATCGAGGACTGCAAGTATCACGCTGGGCGCTGCTTCCTCTTCGGTCTTCTGGAGAGCGGCTACGGTGACGCCCTCCGCACCCTCGGCGATGACTTCTACACCATGCTCGGCAACCTGGACAGCCTCCACGAGTCGTTCCTCCCTTCCTTCCCCAAGATGCGCGCGCCCTCTGTGCGGCCCGTCCGCAACGATGATGGCTCCCTCTCCATCCACTACTACAGCAGCAACGCCGGCCTCTCCAACTTCATGATGGGCGCCCTCGAAGCATGTGCTCGGCAACTGTTTGACTTGGAGCTTTCCATGCACCACCGTGTGAAGAAGGACGACGGCAACAGCCACGATGTCTTCCACGTCTTCATGGACGAGAAGTAAGCTGTTATGTGCATGCGTGTGTGTGTGTGTGTGTGTGTGTGTGTGTGTGTGTGTGTGTGTGTGTGTGTGTGTGTGTGAACGTGTGTGTCTGTGTGTGCGTGTGTGTGTGTTCGTGTGCATGTGGGTCTGCCTGCCTGCCTACCTCTTCATCCGTTGTGCTTGCACAACCGTGCCCAACCGCACGGGCAACATGTCACACGAGTAATTCCTCACGTAGATCATTTCTTCTGTCTCACACACATGATGTCACAGGGGCTACGGCACCAAGCGCAAAGAGGATGAGGAGGCGAAGAAACAGTGCACGGTGGCCATGCCACCCAGCCTCACGAATGACCTCTTCCCATGGCACGTGGCCTTTGATCGCGACATGAAGATCGCGTCGCTTGGCAAACACCTTGCCTCTCGCCTGAAGAGGAAGCAGATTGGCGCGCAGGCCTGGCAAGTGTTCAAGGTCGTGCGGCCATCAAGCATGCGTCTCAAGTTTGACGACATGCTGCAAGTGCAGGGTGCGCCCATTCTTCTCTCCGTCGACGCCAAGCACCTGACGCACGAGGTAACAGTCGATGAGAGCGTGGTGACGCTGACGCACCATCTTCCCCAACTGCAAGTGACGGACCCCTCTGGCGCGCGTGGCAGCGAGTCGTCAACAGGCTGCCCCTTCTCGGGCACATCGTCGTCCTTCAGCTCCAACACGTCATCAAAGCGCTCCTCGGCTGACATGCTGCTGCGTGCAGCCCGGCTCACAAGCAAGGTGGACAACATCAAGCTGCACGGGCAGATCACGTACCACGAGGAGTCCGACCTGCTGCTCTTCGTCGGCGTCCCGGCCCTCCACTCCCTGGAGGAGATGGAGGCACAGGGCATCAACCTCACCGAGCTGCCTCTGCACAGCCACGGACGCGAGTTCCTGTATGGCGCCATGTATCAGTCTGCCTCTGCCAAGAACACCAACGAAGTCGACAAGCGCATGGCTGAACTCGACCACTCGATGCTGGAGGTGCAGCAGAAGAAGGAGCAGATTGATGCCCTCCTCCACAGCATCCTCCCCCCGGTACGTGTGGTTGTGTGTGTGTGCGTGTGTGTGTGCGTGTGTGTGTGTGCGTGTGTGCGTTTGTTGTGTGTGTGTGTGTGTGTGTGTGTGTTTGTGTGTGTGTGCATTAGCAGCTAAACTCGCACTGCCTGCTCACAACTGCATCGCTTTGTCTTTCCCCTTCCATTCCATGACACAGGTTGTTGCGAGCTCACTGGCGCGCGGGGAGATTCCACCAGCCGAACACTACAAGCACGTAAGTGTTGTGCTGCCGTGGTCTTTTTCAGTGGCGGGCGTTTTTGTTTCCTTGCATGCAAGCAAATGTGCGTGTGATGTGGTGCGATGTGGGTTGCCTGCAGGCACACACGAGTGCACGCTCACGCTTCTTCTTTGCCCTGTTAGGTGACTGTGCTGTTCTGCGACATTGCGGGCTTCACCAACATCTCCTCCGAAGTCCCAGCCACCGAGGTGTGTGTCTGTGTGTGTGTGTGTCTGCGTGTGTGTGTGTGTGTGTCTGTGTATGTGTGTGTGTGTGTGCGTCTGTGTATGTGTGTGTGTGTGTGTGTGCGTCTGTGTACTTTTCTGCCTTTGTCGGTCAAACCACCCACCCTTCCATTCCCCTTCCGTCCATGCGTGTTCGCTTCCTCCTGCCCACCATATCATATCACCCGCCTGCCAAGCAACTCACACAACGATTCCCTCGCATACACACGCACGCATTCATGCACACGCACAGATCATGAAGATGCTGCACCATCTGTTTGTGAAGTTTGACGACCTTGCCGACAAGCACGGCTGCTACAAGGTGGAGACAATTGGCGACGCGTACATGGTGGCTGCAGGCTGCCCGGAGGAGTGCGAGGACCACGCCGTACGCATTGCCCGTCTTGCCATCGACATGGTGCGCACGGCTGAGACCGTCAAGTCGCCGCTTGACGGCGAGCCGATTCGCATCCGCGTTGGGCTGCACTCTGGTCCACTGATGGCCGGCGTTGTTGGCCGTGCGCGCCCACGCTACTGCCTGTTTGGCGACACGGTGAACGTCGCCTCGCGCATGGAGAGCAACGGGCTGCCCGGGTGTATCCAGGCGACATACCGCTTCACGCAGGCGCTGCCGACAGATCACGAGTTTGAGATTGTGCCGCGCGGGCACATTGACATCAAGGGCAAGGGCCACATGAAGACCTTCCTGCTGCTCGGTGCTCTGGACGACGAGTGCATGGAGCCCCTCATGCCGTCGCAGAACAAGATGGAGGACATTGCCCCGCACCTGCTGAAAATGACTGCTGCGCGCGAAACTGTTGATGACCGGCTTGCCGAAGTTTCCACTTGTGCGACATCGCTGCGCAACCGTAGGGCCCTCCAGCGCAAGGCGTCATACATGGTCTGACTCTGCTCACTCGAGCACCGTACAGACGTCGTGCTTGTCTGCGCCGTTTGCTTCACCGGGACACACCCTCCTACTTTCTGCTTTCTGTTTTTTTTTTTTTTCGTCTTTTTCGTTTGCTTTACTGACATGGAGCTGTGGTGACACGGCGGGTGGTGACTACGCTGGCTGCGGTGCAGTCAGTTGTTGCACGTGTGCGTGCATGTGGATGTGTCCCTGCTGAAAGCTGATGAAGACACTGCAAGTGTTTGGTGTGCATGTGTGTGTGCTTGTGTGTGGTTGTGTTTGTGCTTGTACGCGCGCGCGTGTGCGCATATGCTTCCTCTTCTCATAATTTCGTGCATGCTCGCTGTCTTTGGTTTGATGCTGGTGTTGACAACGCCCTCAGAGGGTTGGCTCTCATTCACTACTGCTTCGCTTGCATTTGCTCTTGACTTTACGTCTCATGCTCTCTGTTTGTTCTCAGTAAACCTGTGAAGCATCTAACCTGTACCAACACCGCCCTGCTGCCCCACACACACACGCACACATACACACACATGCACATACACGCACACGCACAATCCTACAATCGTCGAGCAACTGTTGCCTGACCTGACCAGCTGACCAGCAGCGCACGGGGGATATCCGTTGCAGACCAACTCGCACCAAGGGAAGCGGGGTGACGTCAACGACCCGCCAACCAGCAGACCAGCAGTGACGACAGAAGGCACGCGTACGTGTGTGACACCTTTGCCATGCTTGCTCCCTTCAGCTCATTCCTATCTTCCAGGTTAGGTTTTTCAAAACAACAACCGCACGCGCACACAACTCTCTGGTCAGCTTCGAGGCTTCTGCTCTCTTGCTCTGTGCTTCTGTGTGTGTGTGTGTGGTCGTGTGTTTGGTCGGGAAGAGCAACGACAAACGTCAGGCTGACGTGTTGCGGGCGCGACAAACCCTGGCACTTGCTCGCTTACTCGCTCCTCGCAGCTGTCAACGTCAACAACAGCCACAGCAACACAAGCACAAACAGGCAAGCAAGAGAGGCACTTCCGACCTTGCACCTTGCCACATCTGTCTGTTGCACATGCGCTCATCTACCCTTGTCTTCGTCATGTCAGCCTTTTCTTTCTTCCTTTCCCTCCCTCACCCGTTCGGTCGTGGTCTGAGTGAGCAAGGGTTTGTCCCGTCCAAACAACCGCCAGCCAGCAGCAGCAGTGGCACCAACAAGCCAACACGACTCCTCAACAGCACACCCGACCCCTTGAACTCAACTCAAACTCAACCCAGCGCTCGCGCACTCAACCCAGCTGCGCTTGCTTTCTCGAAGTGACAGGAGCAACGTGGGCTCGCCCCCCCCCCCAGCGTCACGTTGCCATGCGCACACAAAGCCCCTGCAAGCAAGCAAGCCCCCCACAAGCCCCTCGTCGCCATCACCTTGAGGCTGACACCTTCTTCTTCGTCAGCCAAGCTTCGTCCGGCTGCCTGCAAGCAACCAGCCTGATGTTGCCGAAATTTTACAAATGATTTCAGTAGTTCTTCCGAAACCGTTTTCGTTTTGGATGCTCGCAAAGGGACGAAGGTTGCGCTGACGCCGTCCTGCTGGCCGCGCTGGAGTTGGGATGGTGCCGTCTGCGATGGCAACGCGCAAGGAACAGACACACGCAAGCAACGCCAACAAGGACAGCCAAACAACTGTTTGTTCCATTTGTTGTGCACACGAGACGCTTTGTGCCTCTTTCTTCCATCGCATGCGAGCCCCATTGCTCTTCTCGTCACCTTTTCAGCGCGTTGCTCCCACCATCTCTGTGGTTGATTGGTTGGTTGCGGCTCCGGTGATGTCTCTGATTAAAAGCGTCTTGAAATGGCGGTATGCCGCATCCCTCACAACCCGGACGGACCCCATTACACTCGTCTTCTCTTTGTGTCGCCACTGACAACGGCATGAGCAAGTGTGGCATGCAGGTTTGAGACTTTGCAGTCGCCGTCACTACCAACCGGCTGCTACAACAAAAGCCACACAAACTCGCCTCAACCGACACTGCCACGCGCTGTGGCACTGGAAACAGCAGCACCTCTGCCATTACGCCATCTGCACTCGCTCTGATGAAAGTGTTCATTTTCCAACCTTCACCCCAACACCACTCAAGAGCCCGCCCCCGCCCCACGTCCCGCGGCCCCACCTCGCTTGCATTGACAACCGTTCCTCCTTCCTTCCCGACCCACCAACCAAGAAAAGCGCCCCCTCGCCATACAGCCGCCGCATTCTCATAGCTCAAGACTTCAAGTTTCTTGTTCCAACCCGACCGCGGCATCGCAGCGGCTTCATTTCCCATCCGATCCCTCGATCGCAGCGTCGCTCTCGGCAATCTTGTACGCATTCTCCATACAAACCTCCTTGATCAAGACAACCGACCAGCGCCATGTATGGAGTTCTCCACAAGGTCAGGCAGGCGCTCAGAGCACGCGCAGGAGACGCTTTACTTGGTTTGCGATAGTGCGATGGCATCCGTTCTTTGCTCTCCTTGGCTGATCTGCCACCTGCCTTTCGATCCCTGTTGTCACTCGCCGGTGCCACCCAATCAGCCCCAAACACTTGCCTTTGCGTAACGTGTGCCCTTACTCGGTATGGTTCTGATGACATCTGTGATGGCCCCATTTTGCAGGCCCTGACGGCGTGGCTAACGTCGCTGCCAGACGGCCAACAGCTGCTGCATATGGTCCTGGCCGAAGTCAACTTTGACGGCAGTGCCGACGACTTTTTCCGCCACTACTCGAGCAGCCAGACGGCCGCCTTTCTCGCCGCCATCGCTAAGGTAACATGTGTGTCTGTGTGTGTCTGTGTGGCTGTGTGTGTGTGTGTCTGTGTGCGTCTGTGTGTCTGTGTGTACCTGTGTGGCTGTGTTTATGCGTGGCTTGTTAACGCACATCTGCATGTGAGTGCATTGCGCCCATCGCGCTGCTGCTCTTCTTTCCAAAGCTGACTGGTTGAACCATTTTTCCAATAATGCTCGTTCCAGGTGACCGGCCGCACGGAGGATGAGTGCAAGTATGAAGCTGGCAAGAACTTCCTCGTCGGTCTTCTGGAGAGCGGCTACGGTGACGCCCTCCGCACCCTCGGCGATGACTTCTACACCATGCTCGGCAACCTGGACAGCCTCCACGAGTCGTTCCTCCCTTCCTTCCCCAAGATGCGCGCGCCCTCTGTGCGACCCGTCCGCAACGACGACGGCTCCCTCTCCATCCACTACTACAGCAGCAACGCCGGCCTCTCCAACTTCATGATGGGCGCCCTCGAAGCGTGCGGAGCCCAGCTCTTCGACCTCGATCTCACCATGCACCACCGTGTGAAGAAGGACGACGGCAACAGCCACGATGTCTTCCACGTCTTCCTCGATGAAAGGTGCGGGCACAGCAATCACAAACACGAAGCAGTGCACTCGCGAGATTGTTGAGTCACTGGCAAGCAAGGAGACATGCTGTATTCGTTTGTTTTTATTTGCATGTTTTCTACAATTGCCTCTCATTTCTCGACATCTGTTCATGCTTGTGTTTCAATGGTTTCGGTGTTTGCTGCACTGGTTCCACTCGTGTCTCACCGACATGTATCTGTGGCACACACTCTCTCACAAACTCGCTCCCACACACACACACACACACACACACACACACACACATACACACACATACACACACACATACACACACATACACACACACACACACACACACACTCTCTCTCTCTCTCTCTCTCTCTCTCTCTCTCTCTCTGTGGTCTTGTTTGCAGTGAGTACGGCCATCAACGGGAAACTGACAAGGAGGCAGAGCAAGAATGCACCGTGGACCTGCCCACGGAGGTCACCAACGAGCTCTTCCCATGGCACGTGGCCTTTGATCGCGACATGAAGATCGCGTCGGTTGGCAAGCACTTGGCTGCCCGCTTCAAGAAGCAGCAGCTGGGCGCCAGTGCCTCGCACGTGTTCAAACTTGTCCGCCCACTCGGTATGTCATTC
This sequence comes from Salpingoeca rosetta, assembly GCF_000188695.1. Classification (NCBI taxonomy): domain Eukaryota; class Choanoflagellata; order Craspedida; family Salpingoecidae; genus Salpingoeca; species Salpingoeca rosetta. The sequence continues at coordinate 595,902 of NW_004754920.1, read as the reverse complement.
AGCTTTGACAGTCTCAAGACCACTCAGGGCGCCCCCATTCTTCTCTCCGTCGACGCCAAGCACGTGCGCAAGCTTGACCAACAGCAGCCGCAGCAGCCTCACCAGCACGTGCACGACGCGTCGTCTGCCAACACGTCCCACGCCGGAAGCCAGCGCCCAACGCTCGGGCCCGATCAGCTTGCTGACCGTGGCTCTGCTGTTGGCGGCTGCCCCTTCTCCTCCATGTCATCGGCCAGCACTTCTGCGGCCTCGTCGAAGCGCACATCTGTCGATATGATGATGCGCGCAGCTCGTTTGACGAACAAAGTGGACAACATCAAGCTGCACGGGCAGGTCACGTACCACGAGGGCTCCGACCTGCTGCTCTTCGTCGGCGTCCCGGCCCTCCACTCCCTGGAGGAGATGGAGGCACAGGGCATCAACCTCACCGAGCTTCCCCTGCACAGCCACGGACGCGAGTTCCTGTATGGTGCCATGTTCCAGTCTGCCTCTGCCAAGAACACCAACGAAGTGGACAAGCGCATGGCTGAACTCGACCACTCGATGCTGGAGGTGCAGCAGAAGAAGGAGCAGATTGATGCCCTCCTCCACAGCATCCTCCCTCCGGTACGTGGTCGTGCGTGTGTGTGTGTGTGTGTGTGTGTGTGTGTGTGTGTGTGTGTGTGTGTGCGTGTGTGTGTGTGTGTGTGTGTGTGTGTATGTGTGTGTGTGTATGTGTGTTGTGTGTGTTTGTTGTGTATGTGTGCATAAGTAGCTACGTTCGCACTGCCTGCTCACAACCGCATCGCTTTGCCTTTCCCCTTCCATTCCATGACGCAGGTTGTTGCAAGCTCACTGGCGCGCGGGGAGATTCCACCAGCCGAGGAGTACAAGCACGTAAGTGTTGTGCTGCCGTGGTCTTTTTCAGTGGCGGGCGTTTTTGTTTCCTTGCATGCAAGCAAATGTGCGTGTGATGTGGTGCGATGTGGGTTGCCTGCAGGCACACACGAGTGCACGCTCACGCTTCTTCTTTGCCCTGTTAGGTGACTGTGCTGTTCTGCGACATTGCGGGCTTCACCAACATCTCCTCCGAAGTCCCAGCCACCGAGGTGTGTGTCTGTGTGTGTGTGTGTCTGCGTGTGTGTGTGTGTGTGTCTGTGTGTGTGTCTGTGTGTGTGTGTGTGTTTGTGTACTTTTCTGCCTTTGTCGGTCAAACCACCCACCCTTCCATCCTCCCTCCCATCCATGCGTGTTCGCTTCCTCCTCCTCCTGCCCACCATATCATATCACCCGCCTGCCAAGCAACTCACACAACGATTCCCTCGCATACACACGCACGCATTCATGCATACGCACAGATCATGAAGATGCTGCACCATCTGTTTGTGAAGTTTGACGACCTTGCCGACAAGCACGGCTGCTACAAGGTGGAGACAATTGGCGACGCGTACATGGTGGCTGCCGGCTGCCCGGAGGAGTGCGAGGACCACGCCGTACGCATTGCCCGTCTTGCCATCGACATGGTGCGCACGGCTGAGACCGTCAAGTCGCCGCTTGACGGCGAGCCGATTCGCATCCGCGTTGGGCTGCACTCTGGTCCACTGATGGCCGGCGTTGTTGGCCGTGCGCGCCCACGCTACTGCCTGTTTGGCGACACGGTGAACGTCGCCTCGCGCATGGAGAGCAACGGGCTGCCCGGGTGTATCCAGGCGACATACCGCTTCACGCAGGCGCTGCCGACAGATCACGAGTTTGAGATTGTGCCGCGCGGGCACATTGACATCAAGGGCAAGGGCCACATGAAGACCTTCCTGCTGCTCGGCTCTCAAGAGGGTGAGGAGGTGCGTCCTCTTCTACCAACAGAAAACACAATGGCGGATCTTGCTCCCTACCTCCTCGAGCACGCGTCGAAGCGTCAGACCGTTGATGACCGCATGGCAGAGATTGCCACGTTTGCCACCTCTCGTCGCTCCCACCGCTTTGTGCAGCGCAAGGCCTCCTATCTCGTGTGAGGAACGGGACGAAAGCGCACCTCTCCCTTGCACACTGGCTTGTTCTCGGCACAGCCCGTTACAGCGGCGCACCCACCCAACTTCCTTCAAGACAATTCATTATTTCTCCACCGGCACGCATGATCGCCCTGCTTGCTGCAGGCTGTCTGATGCTTGCATGCTGCGTGCTGCTCTTCATCTTCATTTGTTGCTTTTTTTTTTTTTGCTTTGGTTTTGTTTGTGTCGTACAGACAACGTGTGCTTTCTCTCCGTTTCGCCTGTTCCTGCTTGCGCTTCAGTCGCTCCGTTACTGTTCCCTCATTTCAATTTCATGCTGCACATGCCGTCGAAAGCGTTATCATGAGAGCGGTCACATCACATCACATCACGTCTTCTTTGCAATCCCCCGCCCTGCCTCAGTTTTTGTTGCAGCTGTTTCTGCCCATGTATTTCTGCGCTTTTGTCCAATTTATGTCGCGCCCTAACATTGCCACGTGGTCGTTGCGATTCACAGTAAAGACGCAACAGAAGCAAGGAAGTGGGGTTGGAAGGATGACAACTGTGGTTGGCAGGCGCTGGAACAAGGCACCTTCCCGCTGATGCATGCTTGCACTTGCACACCGAATACAACAGCAACCACGTCCACATACACGGCCGGGCAAAGCTGTGCCATCGATGATCGTCACATGGAGACAGCGTTGGCGGCGCGAGAGAGTTGAAAGTCGGGCTGTGCCTTTCCCCACAGCTTCGGCAGTTGTGATCCAGAGAGGCAGGCAGCGACACGCTTCGCCAACTCAGCGCTCCAACGCGTTGCAACGGCATCCTCCTCTTCGTCTGGCTGGGACGTCAGGCGGACGTCAAGGTCGAGCGACAGCATGGGGAGGGACTCCGACACGACAGCACACTGAAGGAGAGGCACGAGCGGGTGCGGTGCGATCGCGTAGCTGCCACGCACGCAGGCAACAATTACTTCCACGCCTGTGGCAGCGAGCCCCGCAACAAGCTCCACCAGGTTGCTTGTCGACGCAGACATCACGTGGGCGCCTGAGTTGTCGTGAGTTGGGTGGGGAAATGCCAAGCTGGCTGGGTGAGTCACATGCTATCATGGCAGAGCGGGATGAATCGAGCGTGCGCGCGCGCGTGTGTGTGTGTGTGTGCGTAGAGGCTCACTGACATGTGCAATACACATAATCATGCACAAGGCGAAACACACACACACGCACGCACGTACACGTGCGCTAAGCTTGGTGAAACTGACGCACCATGTGATGGAGCAGCCTGGCCATAACCGAGCGTTGCAGTGGTCGGATCAACGCCTTCTGCTAGCAAACTCTCCAGCACGTGTGCAGATTTGAAAGTCCCGGCGACAACTGCAAGGCCGTCTGCGGCCGCAATCGTGCTCACCACGTGCGAGACGGCTGCAAGCAGCGGTGTGGGCAAATTCGTGTCTGACACGAAGCCAACACGCAGCTGGCTCGGGTGCGCGGGTTCACGTTGGAGATGAAGGTCGGCGGCAACGGCGGCCTCATGCTCTTTGAATAATGCCTCAACCTTGACATGTGACGGCGTGTGCAGATGTGTGTGTATGTTGTGTGTGCGTGTGTGTGTGTGTGCGCGCGTGTGTTGTGTGTGTTTGTGTGTTGTGTGTGTTTGTGTGTTTGTGTGTTTGTGTGTTTGTGTGTGTGCATATGTGTGTGTGCGGTGGAAGCGCAGAAACATGCCACGACTCAACAACAACCAAAGCAATAAACGTGGCTGCATGTGTCCCAAGGTGTCCCGGCGCCATACAATATCCCCCCCTCCCTTCTCCTCCTCCTCAAGCCCACCTTGTTGGCCACATTTTCAAACCCGCCATCCAACTGCACGCTGGCGAAGCCGTATCGGTCCAAATGTCCACCAGAGTGCTCCAGCTCAATCTGCATGCGTGCGTTGTGCGTCTTTTCGCAACCGTGCTCCAGCAGCACGGCCTGTCCCACCATCGGGTGGCGCGCATAGCCCTGAAGCCAAGCATGCGCGAAGGAGGGAGAACGAGGCGTGTCAGCGAGAGGCACGGTGTGTGTGAATGGTGTGCGTATGTGTATGTGTGAATGTGCGTGCGCTTGGGTGTATGTGCGCTTGGGTGTATGTGTATGCGCTTGAGTGCATGGCAGAAGAGGCAGAGTGGAAGGAGGGACAGCGTGCAAGAAAGCTTGCTTGTTGTTGTGTCAGTGCGGCTTTAGGTTCATGCTGAAGAGATCAAAGCCACATCTCATACCAGCAGCGTGCGGAGAACGAGCGCTTCGTGGTCGCCAGATGAATGCCCGCACCCTTCAGTGTGGGGCAGAGCCACAAAGCGCGTGAGAGTGGGCTCCCTTGCAGCGTTGCTCCTGTTGTTGGCGTTCAGGCGCTGGGCGATGCGCACAGCAACCTGAATGCAAGAAAATGTCAGTGATTGGAAATGGCGACCAGAAACAAACGACACAGGCATGCATGAAGTGTGCCATGTGCAATGTTGCAAGGAGGACAATCGAAGCACAAATCGAAGTACAAATTGAAAGACAAGCAAAAGACAAAGAAAACTGCGGGAAGGAACTGCAGCGCATGGCGTCAACACACAAAGGACAAGGGCCACGTTCAGGAGCTTGGCGCAACCAACCGACCTGGCCTGAACAGAGGCTTGTGGGAAGAATGAGGCCCACACGATCTGATGCTTGATTAACGTCATTGCGCACCATCACGTTCCCACCGCTCACACCCAACAGCTGCGTCTGCTTCAAGACCGCCTCAACATCAACGTGTGTGGGCGCAGACAACGCAAGCGCTTGCCCTGCAGAGTGTATGTGTGTGGGGGGAGGGGAACACGTAAGTGTGTGCTTTGACGGAACATGTGTGCAAAACCTGTAAAACTGAGAAGAGTTGAGCAAGTCGAGCGTTTGTGGGGGAAGGGATGTGAGTGGAATGCATGACGCACCGCTTCTTGCTGCGTCTGCGGAGGACGAATCGACTGCTTTGCCTGTCGATGACTCGGATGCGCTCTCCTGCTGAATGGCCTGCATCGCACAGGCACCGTCACATGAAGCAAGGGGACAAAGTCAGCCGTGCCTGCATGCAACCATGCATTACACGCCGAGCCAAACATTCAGCAGTGAACGAACACATGACAGATGTGCACGACGTACGAGCATCCAAACCTCCTGTGTTGTGTCTCCGCTTCTGCGCTGATCAGTGTCGTCCTCATTGTCAGCGGGTTCGCCCTCAAGTGCGGACCAGTTGCGCCACAGCTGCGTCTGGTTGGTGTGAATGGGTGATGAAGGCGGAGGGAAGGCTGAGATGGTGGAGATGGCAGACGGGATTTTGGTGCAAGACGATGGAAGCGCTGGATGTGTGTGGAGCAGGGACGGTGTTGTACAAGCTCATGCAGGCCATTCCCCTGCACAAACACGCATATGCATGCATAAACACACATACACACCTGGTGATGGCCTGCAATTTCGCCCTTTGACGGGTGGCCGGACGCGATGCGGATCAGCTCCTTGTACGCGGCCTCACCCAGCTCGTCCAACGTCAGCTGGTGAGTGGCCGTGGTTGGTCGTGATGATGGTGGATGCGTGCGGGAGAGGATCGGGAGTGGCGATGTTGAGAGTGATTGTTGGTGGAGAACGGTCGTGAGTTGGGAGCTCGGGCAAAGGCGATGCATTGTGTCGGGTGGACGACGATGAACAACAACGCCAAAAAGCAAGTCTCTACTGCAGGCGCGAAAGGTGAACTGTCTCCACCTTTCCATCGAGGAAGAGCCCGGCGTTGATGTCCATATCCGTTTCCAACAGTTCAAATCGCGCCGTTGTGGTCAGCGCCTATGTGTTGCATATTTTGTGTGTGTGTGTGTGTGTTTTGCATGCACGTGTACGTGTACGTGTGCGTGCGTGTGTGTGTGTGTGTGTGTGTGTGTGTGTGTGTGTGTGTGTGTGTGTGTTTTGCATGCACGTGCAGACGTGTACGTGCACGTGTACGTGTATGTGTGTGTGTGTGTGTGTTTTGCATGCACGTGCGGACGTGTACGTGTGCGTGTGTGTGTATGGGTGAAGCATGTGCGCATGACACCGGCATACCCAGTGTACCTTGAGCGTGGGCACGAAAGGAAAGTTGGTGACGGATCCATTTCCGGTTGTGAAGAGAATCACATTGCATCCTGTTGGCATCACCAAACAGCAGAGTTTGAGATGGTCGATCGGAGTGCGTTTCCTGAGACATTCATCATCGTTGGCACGACTCATGGAGTAGACATACCCAGTCACTCACTCGTCCCAACACACCCGTACTCGCGCGCGCACTCATGCGCGCTCGACGTCTGAGAACAGTTGCAAACCCTCAAATCACACCTGAGGCGACCTGCCCGGCGATGCTCTCAAGATCGTTTCCCGGACTGTCCATGAAGGAATACCCGCTCCCCTGATTGTGTGATTTGTGGTGTGGTTAATATGTGGCAAGGGGGATGAGTCAGCAAACGAGACCGTTCACCGTGGCTCCAACGAAGGCCTTTAGTCGCCCCCTTTGGAGCATCACCATCGCCATCATGGTCACCTTGCGCAGCAGCAGTTCTCCATATTCAACGACGTGATCCAACCGCACGTCCGGCAACTTCTTCATCGCCGCTCCCGCGCTCTGCACACACACACACACACACACACACACACACACACACACACACACACACACACACACACTACGTACGTTA
>NW_004754920.1:578368-586456 GCF_000188695.1 Salpingoeca rosetta | reverse complement strand
ACACACACACCACACACACCACCACCACCACACACACACACACACACACACACACACACACACACACACACACACACACACACACACACACACACACACACACACACACACACACACACACACACACACACACACACACACACACACACACATGCATGTGTTACCCTGCAACGAGTCCCGATGCGCCGATGATGACGACGTAGTTGCGTGTGCCAACACCACGGTCGCCGGCACGCACATATCCGCGAAAGGTGCGCTTGCGCTCTGTCTCCGACAGCTGCGGCGCTGTTGTCTGTGTTGGTGGAGCCGGCGTGAAGGATTCCTCTGGGACAACGTGCCTGTGGAGTGACACACATGCGAGTGTTGCACGCGCACAGAGTAGGTGTTACATTGAACAACAATGTGTTGCACAACACAAAACGATTCTGCAAGGATGCAGTACCTTCATACATGCACGCACAGTACACACACACACACAGACGCAGGCACAGTATTCACACACACACACACACAGTACACGCACACACACACACACACGCACCGCTTGAATGGTGCGTTCTTGAAGTTTGGCTCAGTTGGTAGATGCAGCGTGCTCTTGCGATCTTTAAAGGCTTGGAGCGACTTGGAATTGCACAGGTACTGGCCAGGCTGCAGGTCTGTGAGGGCGATGCCGAACGGGATGCCCCAACTGCGTATCTCCTCACCAGCGCCAATGTGCTCGACGGTGAACCTACCACAGTACAACAGTGGCATGGTGTGTCAGTCGCCGCAGTAGCAGCAGCCGTTGTCGCTGTAGTGGCAGTACGAATGCACATACACAAAGCCTACACACACACACACACACATATATATATATATATATACGCACGCACGCATACACGCACACACATACACACATGCACGCACATACACACATCCACACACATACACGCACACAAACACACACACACACACAAACACGCACACACATACACGCACACACGCATACATACACACATATACTCTGCGCATGCACACATGCAAACACGCACGCCAACAGGAGGACCATCGATTGCGCAGTACCTGTGCCCTTCTGGTATGTCGTGAGTAGAGCATTCCACGATGACACGCCCTTCGACAATCAGCGGCGATCCCTGTAATGATGGCCCATGCAGCGAGATGCACATGCATGAGCGGTGACGGCAAGAAAACGCCAACACATAGCAGCAGGCTGCGCACTACACGGCGCACGCACCTTTGGAATGTAATGCAAGGCAAGTGCTGCGTTGTCTGGGGTGTCCAGCACACCCTTCAGAGCTCGGGAAGGAAGGATGCCGTTCTCCATCTGCCAAGCACCACGGCGGAACTATACATCACGGCTCGATACACACTGACCTGCGCATGCAATCGCAGGCAATCCCACCACCATCCACACACACGCACACGCACAAAAGTACATATACAGACGCACACACACATAGTCACACACACACGCACACGCGCGCACACACGCACACGCACACGCACACGCACACACGCACACGCACACGCACACGCACACGCGCACGCACACGCACACACAAAAATACATATACAGGCACACGCACACGCACACGCACACGCACACGCACACGCACACGCACACGCACAAAAGTACATATACAAACGCACACACACATAGTCACACACACACGCACCTTCTTCGCCGTGTCTGCTTGCGCTGGCTGCGGTGCTCTTGTGTCCCCACCACCATCACCCTCGTAGTGGATGGCAACATGCTCCCTCCGCTTTGCTCGCTTGCTACTCTCCATCTTGATGACTTGCGAGTTCTGGTGAATGATTTCAAGCACATTTCCGAACTGTTTATGTTTGGAGAGTGAGTGAATTCAAGTCCTTGTTGAAGGCTTCAAGGATACACGTGCTAGCTTCTAGCTCGTTGGCGTGATTCTCTCTTGCTTTCTGCTTGTCTGCGTTCTCCTTCGAACCCGCTCTGTACTCTGCTCTGTCCGCGTCTCGTCTTCCCTCCCCCCCCCCCACACACACACACATAAATGGCGTTCCCGTCAGTGCACAATCGTTGCAGTCTCCATGGCAGCGATAAGATGGCCCACCAATTGCAGCTGCTGCTGGCCTGCATGATCCTCACCAAAGTGCTGTTCTTGCTGTCGCCCCTTGTTCTCTAGCAGCTGCTGCTTTTCCCGCAGCACTCGCAGTATGATTGAACGGGCAAGTGCAAACCAGTGGAAGAATGCGTTGGCTGCACTTGCTGAGCGGTTGCGGGCCAAGGCCATGGCCAGGGAATACAGGTCGTGCTCTGGTCTGTGGAGGGCAATCACTTCGCCAAACATGTCTGGGTGACGCTCAACGAGCCACGTATTGTACCCGCCCGGGGCGATGGTGTCGCACTTGGTGCTCAGGCCAAAATCGATGACAAAGGCCTCGCTCTTGTTGTTAACGACGATGTTCTCCGCTCGCACATCACCGTGCACGTAGCCGGCGAAAAACAGACGCAACAGCTGCTCCACAGCACAGCGCAAGTGGCCATCCGTGTGGATTGTTGGCGTGCCGAGGTAGGGCGTGCGCAGGAAGCACGTGCGTTGGTCAATGTCGAGAATGCTCACGTCAATATCAGGGTGCACGAGATTCCACATCTTTACGACTTGCTCCGCGGCGGTGCTGCTGATGCGCTTGAGCACGGCGTCGTTCCATCGAACCACGTCCCCCGCAAACGTCTCAAAGTTGACAACGGCGCGGTGGCGCTCAATGGCGGTCTGCTGCTGTTCCGGACCGTCTGCTGCCAAGGACACTGTTTGTGTGTGCGTGGACCACGCCCGAGGTTCTTGTGGGGTCCATGGACTTTCTTCCAGCCCAATGGAGGACAGAGCAAACTCCTCCACCACGGCTGCCACGTCTTGCTCTTCGCTTTCCTGCTCCTGCTGCTGCTGTGGCCACGCTAGGTGCAGAGCCGGCACCGGTTTGCGAGCGTGATGGCGAAACGCGGTCGTGTACAGCTCTGCGAAGTATGCAAGCCAAGCTGGTGACAGAAGTACATCCAGAATGACGGGCACCCGCTGGACCTGTCACACGGCGCGCACAAGTGGAAAGCTTGAGACTGGTACACCTGGAGACTGCCAATTGACCTGCAAGCAGCAGAGCCAGAGTATCCTGACAAACACACATCCACAATTCCATACATGCCAGGCGTCGCAGCATTTCAACGGCTTTGCAGGTGCACGAGCGCTTACTTGAGCGTCAGAGAAGAGCTTCACACGGTAGAGCTTTGGGAAGCGACGACCACAGCTCGGCTGCTTGTGGCCGAGAACAAACGTAAACACGTCCACCGAACTGCCACACACTGTCATGGCAAAAGGGAACGGCAGCCCAACCAGCTGCTCGCGAAATCGTGGCACACAGCGCACTGCGTGCACGGCGTACTCAGACACCTGAGCCGTGGCGGCCTTCACATTCGCCTCACTACCGTTGCGTTTGAACTGGGCAATACATGACAGAGCGGAGGCAAATCAAGCACGTGGGATTAAGGGGTTAGAAAGTGACCCAGAATGGAAAATGCACGATGGTGGTGGGAGACTGTGCAGCGGGCGATCCAGGCCCAATTTGTTTGAGTGACACCCAAGCATGCACATACATCAAGTCAACAAGCACTCACAATTGCCTCGCTCATCCAATTACTCCACCAACCTCAATGAGAAAGGGGAAAAAGAAGTGATCGTCGTGGATGTCTGTCAAGGTCACGGCCATGTCGGCCCGAATAGACGTAGCGTGCTCAAAGGGCACTTGACAGAGCATGGTCAACTTGGATGATAGCGCACGCTCGCTCAAGTACCGTTGCAGGTACTTCTGAAACCTGAGCTGCAGGCGCGACTCAGGATCAGGCACAGCGAATGTGCTCCAACCTAGGCAAAGCGTCAGCTGCACGTGAGTTCCAAGAAAGCCTGGTGCAATCGCACGACAGCTGCGACTGATATGACAAGGGTGGGTGACAAGCGGCAGGTCAGGCAAACTAGGTAGACGAGGCAGTGCACATACACCTCCAAACACACGTACACAGACACACGTACACACACACACATACACACAACACATTCACATACACACGTACACACGCCGTCTGGCATGCGTCCAAACGCATCCAATGACACGCATAACGAATGGTGCCCAGAACGCCATCCTGTCAGCAAGTCATGTACCCGCAAGACCCGATGACACACCTTCATCGGAGCTGTGTATGCGCTGGTACAGGTGGCGAGCGAGCGCTGTTGTCACCTTGAAATGCTTGTGGGAGACCTCTTCATACAAGGGTGAAGCGCTGCCTGCACACTGCTGCTGTTTCTCCTTCCTTTCGTGCCGCTTGAGGGATGATGAGGCGCTGCTGGCGACCCAGCTTGGTGCGTTGTTGTTGTGCATATCTAACCCTAACAACAGTGTCAGGAGAACACAAACACAGATTTGTGCATGTTAGCATGTGGGTCTCAGATAAAACGGGTGCTTGGATGTGTGTGTGTGTGTGTTTGTGTGTGTTTGTGTGTGTGCGTGTGTGTGCGTATGTGTGTGTGTGTGTGTGGTTGTGTGTGTGTGCGTGTGTGTGTGTGTGTGTTGACATGACATACCCAGTCGCTGCTGGATTTCCGAGCTCGTGGACGGGGCTGATCTTGTTGGCAGAAGCTTGACCACATCCTGGGACACTTGGCGTATGAAGTGTTGGTCAAGGCACATGGAGTCCATGGCGTGGATTAATCGGGCCAGGAGCTCCTTGTGGGTCGGAAACCTATTTTTCAACGCTTGTCACAACTTCCATGGTCGGACCTGACATGGCGCTGTCAAGAGCTGCCGCGACATCTGCCAGAGTGACCACAGTGGAAACGATTTCCTCAGGACGTAGGTTGTTGACGAAGAAGAGCCGCTGCTCATCGTCGGAGCACTTGTGCAATGAGACACGAGCCGCTGGCGACAACGCACCGAGCACAGTGCTCTTCATGGACAAGAATGCAAGGATGCGCTCGAAGGTGCGTGCTTGCTGCAAGAGAAAAAGCAAATAACCATACAGGAGCATGAGCTGAGAGGAACGGTGGACGCAGCAACACCGTATGATGGCCCCATCAGGCAATCCAAGTGCTTGTGTTCTGCTTGTGTTTGCTTTGTGCTTTGTGCTTGTGCTTGTGCTTGTTTGTTCAGAGTTGGCGGGAAAGACTCAAATAATCATGATGAGGAAGGAAGAGAGAGAGAGAGAGAGAGAGAGAGAGAGAGAGAGACAGAGAGAGAGAGAGACAGAGAGAGAGAGAGACAGAGAGAGAGAGAGACAGACAGACAGACAGACAGACAGACAGACAGACACACACACACACACACACACACACACACACACACACACACACACACACACACACACACACACACACACACACACACAGAACGGCTTCCACACCTCCGCGAGGAGGAAGGTTCAATGTCTGGAGAGCACTCGCACTCACACTCGCAAGTACCACGGTGTGGTATATATTCCCCTCACGAACGAACCTTGCCTGACAACACCATCGCCCCTGCTTGTGTGTTTCTGGTGCTCGTTGGATCCTGGGCCTCCTGCTCCCGGAACCACTCACAAGGGACTGACAACAGGACAACAACAACAACAAGACAACAGGACAACAACGCAGCAAATGCACTGAGCGAAGAATGGAAGAGAGAGCGACGGCGTGCGAGCGTGCGATGAGGGAGGCTGGCGGCTCGGGCTTTTTCGCGGCAAACCTTCATTCTCCTGCAATAATCAACAGCACGAAGAGACAGACGCGCTGTCTCGCTGTGCATGTTCGTTCTCAGACGGCAGCACAAACACTTACCTCATCCACGCCATCTTCAGCGTTTGTGCGCGCGTCGCCATTGGTGGCTGAAGCGGCAGCAGCCTCGGTGCGTGGGTTCAGGGACATGTCACAAGCGTTACAAACGGAAGCGTCTTCTTAGCGTGGTTTGAGTTTCCCGCGAAAATTTACGTTGAGAGAATGTCGCTAAATCAGCATGCAATCATCCGGAACGAAACAAAAGTACAGGACAGTCATTGAAGAACACCACCACTACAACGACCAACACCCAACAATGCTCCCTGTTGTTGTGCTTGCACGCCAGCGCTGCCGACAGCGGTGCCTGTTGCTGGCAACGGAAGCAGCGGAAGCAGCGGCAGCGGCAGCAGCAGCAGCGCAATGCCAGCGGCGCGGAGCAACAGCGCGGCGCACTCCGCTCGCAGGTGTGCTTGCAACTAGGAGGTGGAAGAGCAGCCGCTCCTCGTCAGATTCACACTCTGCACCACGAGCAGGAACAACAACAGCGGGCGCCGCCAGTGATCGCGCACGCGTACTGGTACTTCAGCCCCACTTCCATCACTACCGCCACCGATCTCGCCGACACCCGCTGTTGCAGCTTGACGAGGCCGTAGCGTTGGCATCGGCAACCCCAAGCCTGCAGCCAACCGCGGCACTCCTGGTGCCGGTGCGTGACGTTGCACACGACGTCTTCTTCACGCGCGGCAAGATGGAGGAGATGACGGCCATTGTTGAAGCGCACAGCGCTGCCGCGGTGGCTGATGACGATGCTGAGCACGATGGCAATTGCGGGGCAGGCGTCGCGGACGACGACGACCTGAGCTTCCTTGAGGGGCATGTGGCGCGCAAGGATGACCCAGCTCGCCGCCGTGTGGATGCGGTGTTTGTCAACACGCTGGCGCTCACGCCTCGCCAGCAGCTGGCGCTGGAGGAGGCGTGGGGCGTGCCCGTGCTGGACAGGTTTCGTGTGATCTTGGACATCTTCCGCGCACGTGCGTCGACGCGCGAGGCGAAGCTGCAGGTTGAGCTGGCGCAGATTCCGTACGCACGCGCGCGGCTGTCCACCACCTTCCGCGCCCTTCCCGGCGACACTTTCGGCCTTGGTGCTGCGGCGACGCTGTTTGACCACCAGCACGGGCACGGCGAGCGGCAGCGTGGCGGACAGCATGCGGTGAGTGGAGCTGGGGAGACGCCACTTGAGAAGGAGAAGCGGCGCTTGAACATGCGGCAAAAGCGCATCAAACAGGAGCTGGCGGAGATCAAGAAGAGGCGCGCAGAGATGCACAAGCGCACGCACGTCACGCACAGCTCGGAGCATGTCGTTGCCAGCGATGAAGGCGTTGACGGTGATAGAGGACGGTTGCTGGTCGATGATGCAGACTCGGGTCGCGATGGTGGCGAGATGCACTTTGACGCCTTGATGGACGACTTGCAAGGAGCGACAAGCAAGCGGCGACATGCGAAGGCGAAGGCGAAGGGAGAAAAGCGAAGAGCAGAGCAGCCGCACAGCACCAGCAGCAACAACAACGGCAGCAGTGGTGGAGGCGGCGGTGGCGGTGGCGCACACCGCACGGGCCTGCCTGTTGTTGCCGTCGTGGGCTACACAAACGCAGGCAAGACGGCGCTTGTGCAGGCGCTGTCTGGCGCAGGTGATCTCACGCCACGCGACATGCTGTTTGCAACACTGGACACGGCTGCGCGGGTGGGCCGCCTGCCAGGAGGGCTTGAGGCCATTTTCGTGGACACAGTGGGCTTTGTGTCGGATCTTCCACACCAGCTGGTGGAGGCGTTTATGTCCACTTTGGAGGAGGTGGCGTACGCGGACCTCATCGTCCACGTGACAGACAGCACAGACCCAGACCGGCTCGACCAGCAGGTGTGCGTGCTGGACGTTCTATCCTCTGACCTTCATCTGGATCCCGCGCTCTTGCGCAACCGCATTCAAGTCAACTCCAAGGCTGACATCCTCCAACAGCAACAGCGACGACAGCAACAGCAGCAACAGCAACAGCAGCTGGGTGGGGTGGAGGGCGTGGCTGAGACTAGCTCGCCAGAAACAACAGCAACAGCACCAACAGCACCAACAGCACCAACGGCACCAACGGCACCAAGGGCAGAGCGAGGGGGCTTGCCGCCGCCGCCGCATGTGTTTGCGTATGACTGGCGGGCGAACATTCGAGCTGGGGACGTGGCTGTGCTGAACGAGGCGTGCGGATACTTCAGCCAGCAGTACCAGCGACTGGTGGCGCAGGTGGAGGGCACGGGTGACGGCTGCCAT
>NW_004754920.1:558368-575868 GCF_000188695.1 Salpingoeca rosetta | reverse complement strand
AGCAGATGTGGAGGGTGCCATGAGACAATAGAGTTGCAGTCACACCGGACTCATGTACACACGCACACGTGCAAATGCACACACGCACACACGCACACATCTATCCACACACACACAAACACACAAACACACACAAACATACACAAACATACACACACACACACACACACACACAAACACACACACACACACACACACACAAACAACAACAACACAACAACACACACACACACACCTGTTGGGTATGCTGCGCCCCGCCTCAGCGGCTTAAGCTATTATCATATGATGTAATCAAGGAGCTCCCTATCTTAACTTTAGCAGAGGCTTAACTCCAGCATATGAACTACTTCCTGGGAGGATTGGTAGAAATGACTATATGTGGACTATTGCAAGTGTCACAGTTCGAAAATGCACACACACACACACACACACACAACAACACACACACACACACACACACACAAACATACACAAACACACAAACACACACACACACACCCTCCTTTCCCAACCCCCCGAACACACCTTGAGAGAACTGCGTCCAGTCGAAGATGAAAGGAAGGAAGCAGATGGCAAAGGAGGCAACGACAACGAAACCAATGAGTGCAACCCGGCAGCAGCTGCTGAAGAACCAGGTGAGCCATCCTTGTCTGCCCTGTGCTTGGAATGACGACCCAAGCAGGTTGAAGAAGAACACTGGCGCGTAATACAGGGACATCTGCTTGTAGCAGATGCTCAGCACAAACAGGGCACTGCCCAGAAGGTGGCGCCCAGTGCGCACGCAGACGACCGCCCACAGCGCCAGCCCAAGGCTGATGGCGTTGAACTGGAAGTGGCCGTGGTCAATCAAGACAAAGCATGGGTTGAAGACGAGGGCCGCCAGGACGCCCATGGCATCCCCTGCTGCTGTTGCTGTTGCTACTGCCAAGCCGGCGCTGCGTCGCTTCTGTTCTGACTGGCGCTGAACAAAAGCCACCTTTGCGTACGCGACAGCCGCGGGGAGGAACACGAGAACATCCGCCAGCAAGGCCATGCTGCGCATGAAGAGGCGGACCTCCCCAGATTCCGCGCCACGTGAGGCGTGCAATGCCACCCACGTCGGGTTGAGGACATTGTGCGCGAGCCATCCGCAGACCCAGCTGTGGTACGCAGTCAGTGGTGGGTAATCCAACCCCCAATACTGCAGGTCGTTGTTTGTCGTGTTGAAGTACCACTCCTTTACTGGCGTGTGGTATGTAATCTGCACACAAGTGTGCGTGTGTGTGCGTGTGTGTGTGTGCGTGTGAGTGTGTGTGTGTGTGTGTGTGTGCGTGCGTGCGTGCGTGTGTGTGTGTGTGTGTGCGTGTGGTTGGCCGTACTCTCATCTGCATACACACAATAAATCGCGCACACCCACAAAGCATCGTGCACACCCACAAAGCATCGTACACTCACGCAAGCACACACACACACACACACAAGCACACACACACACACACATTCACGCATACACAAGCACACACATTCACGCACACACAAGCACAGCGTACCTCCATCCAGTGGCGCTGTGCCTCAAAGTCACCGTGCATGGGCGGGTTGCCAAACCCAGAGTGGCCGCCCAAGCCCACAAGGGCGCGCAAGCACACCCCAGCAGCAACCACCGCTGCCACCAACCACCAACTCCACACCATCGTCCGCTGCGTTGAAGTTTGGGCGATTTGTCGTGTCACCCAACAGTTTTCGGCGGCAGCTGCGTTGTTTGTGTTTCTCAACGACCTGACACCAACAACACAACCCCCCCCCCCCCCTCTCTGATCGCACATGGGCACACGGGCACATGGGCGAGCGCGTGATCGTTGTGGGCGCGGGCCTGGCTGGGCTGGCTGCAGCGACACAGCTGCATGAGGCTGGGTATGAGGTGGTGGTGGTGGAGGGCCGAGACCGTGTAGGTGGCCGCGTGTGGACGGATCGGAGCACAGGCATTCCACTGGACATGGGCGCAAGCTGGCTGCACGGCATCAAGGGGAACCCGCTCTATGAGCTGGCACAAGCCATCGGCGCCCGCACTAGCGAGACAGACTATGACAGATTCGCAGCGTACGAGCGAGACGGCACCAGAGCCAGCATGACTGCGCGTGATCTGCAGCGGCTCGTGGACGTTGTCACCAAGCAGTGTGGCAAGGCAGCGAAGCGCCGATCGACCGGCAACCTGCTCGATGTCGTGCGCGACTTGTGGTCCAGGGGGAAGCTGGCGTTCCTCGGATCCTGGGAGCGCGTGCTGCACGCCGTCAACTCCTACATTGAGCACGACTTTGCGGCCGACATGGCGTGCCTGTCTGCACAGCAGCCCTGGGAAGGCGACGACCTGCCGGAGCCCGAAGTCGTGTTTCCAGACGGCTTTGATCAGCTCACAACACACCTAGCAAAGGCGCTGCCCTGTATCCACCTCAACACCACCGTCACCAAGATTATCGACGTCGCGCGCAGCGAAAAGCGTGGCATGGACAGTGACCGCATGCCCGGCGCAGCGCACAAGCCGAGTAACAGTGCCGGTGACGCCCAACGTGGTGGCGCCACTGGAGAGCAAGCGGTGGCAACACAAGCGGTGGCAACGCACGCTGGTGTGACGCAAGAGGGTGTGGAGCGAGCGCAGGTGCAGGGACAAGGCAGTAGGGTGGCGGTAGAGGGCGGCAAACGAAAATCCGCAGCTGTGTGCGTGGAGACGCAGGACGGGCGATGGTTTGAGGCCGATCGCATCGTGGTGACGCTGCCAATTGGGGTGCTGCGCGCCAACACAGTGGCGTTTGACCCGCCGCTTCCAGCAGACAAGCAGCGTGCCATCGCCAACTTGGGCAGCGGCATCCTCAACAAGGTCTGGCTTGTGTTTCCCTTCCCCTTTTGGGACACAGACAAGCACATGCTGGTGTACCTGAGCGACCCGCCCGGCGAGTTTTCGCAGTGGTTCTACTTCCCCGACATTGCATCTGGCAACGCGCTGCTGGCGTTCAACGCAGGCTCCTTTGCGCGTGATTGTGAAGACCGCAGCGACGACGAGCTGGCGCAGCACGCCCTCGCCAACCTTCGCCGTCTCGTCCACAGCAAGTGCCGCTCCTCGCGCACACCATCAGCCTCCAGGGCTGCAGATGCAACGGCAACATCGACGACTGCAACAACGGCGCCAACGGCAACAACGACACCATCGACTACATCAGCAACGGCAACAACAACGGCAGCATCAGTAACGGCAACAACGACGACAACACGTGTGCCCGATCCAGAGCACGTGCTGGTGTCGCGATGGCATCGTGACCCGTTCAGCCTCGGCTCGTACAGCCACATGCAGCCCGGTGCACAGCTGGAGCACCGCCAGCACTTGCAGAGCCCTGTTGCATCTCGGCTGTTCTTTGCAGGAGAAGCGACGTCCCCTGACTTTCCCGGCACAACACACGGCGCATACCTCACGGGTGTGCAGGCGGCCAAACAGCTCATGCGCGCCACACAGCGCCAACGCGAAAGAAGAAGAAGGCGGTAAGCGGACTCTTGATGGGTGGTGCAAGCAAGTGTGGGGCGAAGAGGGGATTGATTGATGGATTGGATGGATGGACTTGATTGCTTGCTTGCGTGGTGTGCAGCGTGTGTGATTTGCATAAAGTGAAAGTGCACGCCTTCAACAGTGGAAAGAGGTGGACAGAGGTGGAAGGAGGTGGAAGAAATTGCACGATGAGATGCAACACACACACACACACACACACACACACACACACACACGCACGCACGCACGCACGCACAGACACACAGACACACAGACACACAGACACACACACACAGACACAGACACACACACACACACACACACACACACACACTGACAGGCAGAGCAAAAACTGGACTGTGGTGCCTGCAGACAAGTGCCGATTTGTGGTGGATGATGTTTCCTGCATGTGGCACACGGGAGTCGCCTGTGATGCTGTGATGAGTGTGCTTTTGTCTATCGAGCTTCTCTCCATTATCACTATCATCCAGATTGCATGTTCTTTTTCTAATTCATCGACCCATCATCATCATGTTGCATCAATCATTTCGTCACGGCTGTGCAACTGCAAAGCCGATTGCTGGCAGTCCGGCCCGCAGTCAGGCGCAGCGTGACAGCAGTGTCGCACAACGCTATTGGCAATTACAGCAACGATTTCAGTGAGGAGAAGTGGAGGGAATTGGACATGATCTGGTGGAATCTTGGAATGTTATCATAGGAAATGAAAAAACAAAACAAAAAAAAAAACCAACTACAATCTATCAACAGCAACATCAGACACAAAGATGTGTATGCAAGCACGGTCACTCCTACCATCAACCACTTACTATCTAACACAGTTGAGCCTGAGCCGCTACAGTCGGACACACACACACACACACACACAACACAACACAACACACACACAACACAACACACACATGCGCAAACGCTTGAGTAATGTAACTAACTGCACACGACTTCTAGCCCTCGAAAGGCTTTCACACGCAAACAGTTCTCGTCACATTGCATCTCAAATCAAAGGAGATGGGCTGGCGTGTACTTGACGAGGTAGGCATCAGAAGAATCTGGTGGTGGGAGGCCCGTGGACGGCAGGGTGCCACCTGTGCTGCCCATGATGTACAGGCTGCCTGAGCCGTCGACGCCTGCGAAGGGCGGTTGCTCGTCCTCTGCGCTGCCAAGCTGTTCGCTCCAATAGACATATCCCGAGGGCATGTGCACACGCATCGCCACGACGTCCGCGCCACCGATGCTGTCGTGGTCAAGCACACGCCTCTCATCCGTTGCAGTGCCGACGGCGAAGATGTCGTTGCCCCACGTGGAGAGCACTGAAAAGAGGGTAAAGTTGGCTGGGAGCGGGATTTGGGCACCAACAATGGCACCGGTGTCAGCAGCAAAGCATTGGATGTAGGTTGGTGGGGTGTTGTTGTCGCCTGGGGGCAGAGGAAGGGTGAGGCCCATGCACGGGGTGTCAGCGGCCGCGAGCGTGAGCGGCTGTCCTCGCCACAGCTGTCCGCTGGTAGCATTGACAGATTGCACCCAGACTGCGGAGCCGTCGCTTTGCCTCAGGCGAAAGAGACTGCCTCCTTGGCTGCCAGGGTACAGCAGCAAAAGCAGATCGCCGCTCCTCTGCAAGACAACTGCCGCGCCCATTCGGAATGTTCAATGTCTTTTGCCACTTTAGCGTGCCTGTTGCGCCTTCCAAAGCGAGTATGACGACGTTGTCAAACGTCGAAACAGCCGAGTACACCGTGCGCCCATCGCGGCTAACGGCGAGCCGGGCAGATGAAAGCGGAAGTACCGGAGACGACGTCACGTTGTAGCGCCACAGCTCACGGCCGTCCCATGCACTGTGTGTAGAGATGGAGGCGACACGGCCACCTACAGCGTAGACGCGACCACTGTCATCAGCGGCGATACTAGTGATAAAAGCAAGGCCGCCGTTCGGCGAAAACGTCTGCATCCAGAGTCTGGAGCCATCAACGCTGCTGAAGCGGGACAGAAAGCCATAGGTGACGGGGTCGCCGGTACCACTCACGTTCGCAGGAAATCGGACATAGCCTCCCAAGTAAACGGCACCGCTCTCAGTGACGATGCCGGACAGTACCCTGGTTGATGCTGTGGATGCGAACTGCTTGATGAATCTGAGTGTCATGGAAGTGGAGAAGGCAGAGCCACGGCCGAAGTTTTGCGTGGTCCAGAATGCCCTGGCGAGCTGCGTGTGCTGGCGGGCGAGCTCTGCATAGCTGGCGGCGACGCTGTCCAAGGTGGCTTGCAGTCGCTGGTTGTCTTGCTCCAGGGCCGTGTTGGAAGCTTGCAGGGAAGCCACTTGCTCCACCACGTCCATGCCAGAGACAAGCACGCGTGCGCCATCAACGCTGGCATTGATGTGCATGTTGCCCAGGTCATCTGCCGAGATCACGCCCATGTGCTTGCCGCTGACACAGCCGCCACCAAGTGCGATCACCATCACCACCACCACCAGCAACGCTGAGGCCGCGGGCCGTTGCGCCATGTTGCTTGGTGTTCGTTAAGCAGGAAGGAAGGAAGAAGAGAAGGCGTTGTGCTGGGGAGACGAAGGATCCGGAGGATCAGATCAGGCAGGGCAGAGAAGTGTTAGAAGTGTCTGTGTTGGGCTCTGGGCTGTTGGGGTCCTTGAAGAAAGACAAGAAGCAGAGCGCTTGAGTGCGTGCAAGCTCGGCAAGTTCGCGAGGCAGCGTTGTGGAAATATGACGTGTATCATTAAAAATTATCTACCAAGCGAAGACAGAGAGAAGATACGATGGACGAGAGCAGTGGTGGTCGTGGTGGTGGTCGCGGTAGTGGTGGTCGAAGGAGGAGGCAAAGGAAAGGCAAGGGAGGGCGAGGAAGTGGCAACGAAACGAGAGAAGAAGACGAACGACAGCCTGCCTCATTGACAGCAAATGCAGCACCACCAACCACAGCAGGTCGTGGTGGCCGAGGAGGTCGTGGCAGCAGGCGTGGTGGCCGAGGAGGTCGTGGCAGCAGCAGCAGCAGCGGCAGCAGCAGTGGTGGCAGTGGCAGGAGTGGTGCGCCATTCCGTGGTGCCGGAGCGCAGGTTCAGCCCGCATCAGCGACAGTGATGCTGCGCTTGCTGGACTCTCTCAACGGCCGGGAAGCCTTGTCCCCGCACAAGGAGTGCGCCCGACTGGATGAGCTGCGGATCCTGCTGCTGAGAGCTTCGCAGGAAGAACTGCTGCAGTCTGGGCTGCGCATGGTGCACGCGCTGCTGAACATTGTGTCCCCAAGCCACCGAGGACCCGCCACATCTTCAACAGCTGCACGTGGCCGCGATGGCAGCGTTCGCATGGCGGCAGCCAAGTGTCTCGGCGTGCTTGTCGCCAGCACCGCGCCAGAGGCCCCTGCTGCTCGCTTCTTCAACACGCTGCACGCAACCCTGCAGCGGGAGAACCTGGATGTGCAGGGCGAAGTGCCATTGCTGTTTGCTCTTGGGTGGACGCTGACGCAGGATGCGGATAATGACCGGTTCTCCCTTCACCCGTTCATGGACAATACCCTGCATGCGCTTCGACACGTGCTGGATGCCTTGCCCTCGCATCAGGGCCTCAGCCCCATCTTGCAAAGTCTACAGCTCATCAGCCACGGTTACCCGCACACGTTTGCCGTCCACTTTGAGGTGAGCAATGCCTGTCTACAGCCAGGACAGCGCGAATCCCTCTACATTCTGCGTGCTCGTTGGACGACTGGTTCAATTGTTTGGCTGACACGCACACACGTACTCACACAAGTACGCACGCACACGTTGCTACACTCACACACACACACACACACGCACACACACACACACACACACACACACACACACACACACACACACACACACACACACGCACACCAGGATATTGCCGACATTGCCGTTGGCTGGCTGGCTGAGCCGAGCCTGCCGAGCAATGCGGTGGTGCTGCTGCAGCGGTTTCTCGGCGGCCTGCACGTGCTGTGGGCGTCCCAGTTGCCCACCACGCTGCGGTTGCTGGAAGCCCTTCTTCAAGACACGCAGCACACGGCAGCGAGACCGACCAAGACTGCCAGCACCGCGGATGCCGACCACCACGGTAGCGCAGATGGCGCTGGTGGGAACGGTGCCAGGAGTGACGAAGCCACGGTGTCGCCACAACACGATGAGCGGCAGCAGCAAGCTGAGCAGCAGTGGCAGAATCTGACGTCCCGCCTGCGGTGCATCGCGTGCATTGTTGTGTCACTGGGGCAGGAATCCGTATCCAACCTTTCAGCGGACATTAAGCTCACCCTCTTTGACAAGTGAGTGCGCTGCGTCGTGTGTGTGTGTGTTGTGCATGTGCGTGTTTCCGTGTGTGTGTATACGTGTGTGTGCGTGTATACGTGTGTGTGCGTGTATACGTGTGTGTGTGTGCTTGTGCGTGTTTGTTTGTGTATGTGTATGTGTGCTTGTGTGTGCAGGTTGCAAATTGATGATGCCATTCACCGACGCGCATATGACGCATCAACTCACTCACCCTCTTCCTCAACTTGCCATTTTGACGAACCTCTTTCCCAGCTTTGTGCCGCCACTTCTTGCTGCTATGCGCGTGCGCACAGTCCCATCATCGCTGCAGCAGCAGTTCAGCGATGCCACCGCGCTGCTTGCGTGTGCACTTGAGCAACCATCAACGCAGCACATTCATGATGGTACCAGGCGTCGTTGTGTTGCGATGATGTCTGTTGTCTCTCCTGAACGTGAATGCATGCGTCACCACTGCCTGCAGAGAACAACGTTGGATTTATACCTCACACACAACATAAACACACACACACACACACACACACACACACACACACACACACACACACACACACACACACACACACACACAACACACGCACACGCAGCTGTGTCGGCGCTGCTCTTCTCGTTGTCCGTTGAACCGTTGACGACGACCACCATTCAACACACGTGCACCCGCATCATACAGGCACGTACACAGCTGTGTGTCACATACCTGGACCTGACATGTGTTGTGTGTGGTTGTCCGCATTTACCACGGCCCCAACTTCTGCCACGCTGCCCCTGTCATGTCACGTTGCTCATCTTCACCCCATCATGTTCGTGTCCATTTGTGTCTCCATGGCCAGGTGCTGTCGCGCAACGGCACCGCCGTCACCGCCGCCGTTGTCACAGATCTCATCGGGCCATCCGCCAAGCTCCCAACGTGAGCTGTGTGTGCGTATTGTGTGTGTGTGTGTGAATTTGTCTGTGTGTGTGTGTTTGTCTGTCTGTGTATCTGTGTGTGTGTGTTTGTCTGTCTGTGTATCTGTGTGTGGCTGCTTGTCTGCCTCTTGTTTTCTCCCTCTCGCTCCCTCTCTGTCTGTCTGTCTGTCTGTCTTCTCTCTCTCTCTCTCTCTCTCTCTCTCTCTCTCTCTTTATGTGTGTGCTTGTGACCAATTGGCTTCACTGTGGTCGCCGCACTCCTCCTGACACTTTCACTCTCAAATTGACATTGTCTTTGTGCAGGTTTCGCTTCCACACGAATTCTCGTGTTGTTGAGGCGACGATGGGGATTCACCGCCTCTGCTTCCAGCTGTACGTCACTGGGGCCATTGACATGCTTGCATGCAGGCACACACACACACACACATGCACACACACACACACACACACACACACACACACACACACACACACACACACACACACACACACACACACACACACGCGCGCGCGCGCGCACACACACACACATACATATACACACCGTTTTTGCACCACTGCGAGCAGGAACGACGAGTGCAAGCAGCGCGCGTACGAGTTTGTCAAGGAGGATTTGTGCAGCGCACACGCACTGCTGCGTGCAGCCTGTACAACGCAGAACACACACGCACGCGGATCGCAACAGCAGCAGACATTGCGCGTGAACCACGCGCTGACTGCCGTCGTGTTTGACGCGTTGTCGCTGCTGCCTCTCGCCGAGCAGCCGTCCCTCCCATCAGCGCTCGTCGCATCCATCGTGACCCTCTTTGTCGACCAGCTCAACGTGGCAGACACGCAGGTGGGAAGGTGGTTGGTTGCCACACTGGTGCCATTTGTTCATGGTGTGTATTGCGGCGTTTCATTGGAGGTTACTGAAACTCTGTTCTGAAATCACGGCAGCGCACAACTCACACGCGCACGCACACACTCACACACATGCGTGCACACATCCACACACACACACACACACACACACACATGCGTGCACACATCCACACACACACACACTCACACTCACACACACACACTCACACACACACACACACTCACACACACACACACACACACCTCTGTTGCAACAAAGGTATCCCGCGTGTTCCCGGAAGCGACATACGCTATGCTGCAGGTATTGTATGCAGTGAGCAAGAGCAATGCATATTTCGTCCGGTACGGGCGTGATCTGCCATTGCTGCGGCGCGCCGTTGCATGCGCCTGTGCCTGTCTTGAAGCGGCACACTTGTCGCCAGAGCACCACCTCGTCTGCCTCTTCTGGCTGTCTAAGCTCTGCATTCAAGTGCGTGCTTGCCAGCAGCAGCAGCCACAACTGCAGCAACAACAACAGCAACAACAACTGCAGCAGCAACAACAGCAGCAACAACAACAACAACTGCAGCAGCAACAACAGCAGCAGCAACAACCGCCGCAGCAACAGCAGCAACAGCCACTGCCCTCACCTACAACCAGGACAGATGCCAGCGCCAATTCGTTCAGTAGGGACGATTGTCCGTCGCTGCATGACTTGCAGACAGCAACGGAGCTGCAACGTCTGTATCTGCCACTGCGCGCACTGTGTACCAGCGGCGACCACCGCGTTCGTCTTGGGTGCACCACCCTCATCCACAGCCTCTTCACGAGCGGGCTGCTGCCACTCGACTTTGGCGTGGCGTTTGCGCTGCTGTGCCTGGATCGCCTTCATGATGTGGACGAGAGCGTGCAGGCCATGGCCCAGCGCGTCGTGTGCGATCTCCCTGTGGGTGTGGCCGCCGCCCTGAACGAGAGCGTGACGGCTGCCATGCACCCCGCTGCTCGCCGCACCCTCTCCCTCGCCGTCATGTCTGCGCCAGGCGGGCACTCGTGGGTTGGGCAGCGTGACAGCTACGCCTCCCTCGTGCGCGATGTGCTCGCGCGCGCCGGCGTATCACCGCGCGTTATCGCCTCGCTGCCACCAGCGCCAACAGCAGCGCCAACAGCAGCAGCGACATCACGCGCGACTGCTGCATCTCACAGCGGTGATAGCGCCACGGCTCACAGACAACAGCCCGCTGCCGGTGCTGGGGCGCATGCGCGTGTTCGCGGTGAGGTCGGTGGGGGTGAGCGACGTGGTGGCCGCGGCCGCCAGCGTGATGTGCTCACGCTGGATGGGCAGCACGACACGCTGAACCGTCTTTTTCGCACGATTGCCACCAGTCGCCTGCACCCGCACGACCACGACGAGCAGCAGCGCCGGTACCACACGTCCGTCATCGTCACAGCTGGTGGTGCACTGCCATCCGAAGCTGCGGCAAGACAACCCGGGGTGACAGCCACGACTCGTGACGCAGGCTTGGATGATGCTGCTCAGCGTGTAGGAACACGACAGACCACGGGCTCACAACAACAACAACAAAAACAACAGCAGCAGGAAGAGCAGCAGCGCCAGCAGCAACAACAGCACGGCTTGCGCGCGCACACGTGGCTGTCGACCGCAAGCCTGAGTCAGGATGTCATTGAGCATTGGGCGTTGTTGAGTGTTGCGGTGCATGTTGTGCATTCGCAATTGGCACAGGCGACCGGCCAGCAAGTAAAGTCCATCTTGGCGCCGTTTGACAACGCGCTGACAGAACTGGCAAAGGCTGCTCTGGAGCATGATGCTGTTGTTGCTCGCCGCGCCGCCCTCAAACAACAACAACAACAACAACAACAACAACAACAACAACAACAACAACAACAACAACAACAACAACAACAACAACAACAACAACAGCAACAACAACGACAAGGGCAGCGCATCTCGCAGCGTCACCGCGCAGTTCAGCAGCTGATTGCGCTGTTTGATGCGCTGGAGCGACAGCTTCGCAACGTGCTTGGTGGCTGTACACTCCTGCCGCCCGCTCAGCCCTCAACACGCATACGCCTCCTCTCCAAGCAGCGTGACCCGCGGCCCTGGCTGAAGCAGCAGCGCGCACGCCTGCTCGTTGCAAGCAGCGCAATTGGCAACGCGAGTGCCACGGTTGCACACGGCGTTGAGCGCTTGCAACACATGCTGCAAGACATTGGGCGCATGGCAGACGCACCCCACTCCAAGCACGCGCTGCAACTGGAGATGACGGTGCAGTACCTGGCGACGGCTGCACTGCAGCTGCGACTGCCACATCTCCTGCATGGCATTCGCATGTGGGTCAAGGCCATGTCCCCGCCCACACTCGCGCAGGCGTTGGTGTCGCGATCCTGGATGCCGTGGCTGCTGCCGTGCGAGCTGGAGGCAGCGGGAAAGGTGGACGAAGCACTGGCAGAGTACGACCGCGTTGTGTTTGCCTGTTGGCTGGCGATGGCACGGCAGACACAGCTTGACCCCGCCCGCCTTCGTGCATTCGCGTGCCTGCAGGCACTTGGTCTGCACACCGCCGCCCCTGGCTTGGCCGTTGAAAACGCAGGCCCAAGCACGCTTTCCTACACGATGCAGCGAATGCTGTCGTTGGCAGAGGCCATCGCCGACTGGGAGCGCATCAACACATGGTGAGCTCGCTTGTTTATGAATTTGTTTGTTTGTTTGTTTGTTGATTTATTTTGTTTGTTTGTTTGTTTGTTTGTTTGTTTGTTTGTTTGTTTGTTTATTTATTTGTGTGTTTGTTTGTTTGTTACGGAAGCAGGGAAGTTGTGAGCGATTGACTTTGTGTGATGTTCAACTGTGTGATTTTGTTGCGCTTTTGACTTCTGCCTTTGGCGTTTGTCTGTTGCTCACATGCATCCCACATTTTTTCATGACCAGGCACGAGGCAACCACACTGCTGATCTCAGACCTGCAAGTTGCCGTTCGACAGCACCAGCAGCACCAGCAACAGAGCAAAACTTTGGCAAACGGGCAGGACGCGGTGGTGCAGGCGGCTTCAGAGGCAGCCAGGCGCGCTGCCGAAGCGATGAAGGGATATGCGCACACCCTCACGCGAACCACGCATGATGCAGAGTTTGCACAAGCGCTGTGCGCGTTTGATGAAGGTCAGCTCGACAAAGCGAAAGCGCTCCTCAACAACAGTAGCAGTGTCGCCGGCCCTTACGGTGGCGACGGTGGTGGCGACGGTGATGGTGGCGGTGGTGGTGATGATCCGTTCAGCGCGAATGAGCACTGGACGCTGCAGGAGCAGTTGCGCGTGTGTGAGCGGGAGACACTCAGTGCTCTCACGTTACGTGCCAATGGCGGTGGCATCGATGAGATTGCCATCACTCGATTGGAGGAGACACTGTCGTTCATGCAGCGCCTCTCTGCTCTGGCTTCCCTCGACAACAACGCGGTGCGTGTGCACGTGTGCCTGTGCTTGTATGTACGTGTGTATGTGTGCCTGTGCTTGTGTGTACGTGTGTGTGTGTGTGCCTGTACTTGCGTGTACGTGTGCACGTGTGCCTGTGCTTGTGTGTACGTGTGTACGTGTGTGGGCATGGAATTAACTGAGGTGTGTACCAAGTAGTCTCTTCCACACGCGCACAAGACAGTTCAACCACAAGTAGTTGTGCACGGCAAAGCTTTTCATGTGTTCATTCACCCAATTTGAACAACTTGCACTGCGTCTCACATCTTCCTCCTCCTCCGCAATTTCCCCAACCAACAGGCTGCAGTGGACGCTGCCATGCTCGGCCAATGTGTCTCAGCCACGTTGGCTGGGCTTCGATGCTCTGCTCGCCAGATACACCAACACCAACACCAGCAGCAGCAGCACCACCAGCAGGGGGACGTGTGTGCGTCTGCGCCATGCTTCCCACTGCACGCCTTCTCACCACTGAGTCGTCAGCCCACGCGCAGCCCGACCTTTGGCGGGTGGGTGCGGTTACTCCGTGTCGCGTCTCGCTTCTCTTCCACGATGCCTGACCAGCTCCCTTCGTCGAGCGTTGACGCGCTTCGCATGCAAGTCGTCCGCCTGGCGCGCAAGACGGGCAACATGCGGCTGGCAGCGCGTCTGCTCAACCAGGGGCTGGTTACTCCCTCAGCCTCACTGGATGTGGCGTACGAGAGCTCAAAGGTACTGCAGGCGCAATGCCTGCATGTGGACGGCGTGTCACGCTTGTGGGAGGTCATCTCAAACGGCATGCAGTGGGTGCACAGCACACGCCGCGCCGACCACCACCACCAGCAGCAGCAGCAGCAGCAGCATGTACACGAGTTTCAACGCCAACACGAGCAGCCCAGCGAAGACACATTGTGGAATCACCCAATGCTGCGCGTTGCGCAATTTGGAAAGGGGCCACTGCTGTGTCGAGCGCTGCTGCGCTTCGCACGCATTGTTGGGTTTGAACCCTCAGCAACGTCCACACCTTCCTCGTTGGCGATGGCGTCGCAGCGGGCGTATGATGACGTGCTGCGCGCCGTGACGCCTGACATGGCCCAGCAGCTCTTGAGCTGGTCAGATGAGGCAGCGGGGTGGAACCAGCATGCAGCCGCCACAGCGCCATCAACGCGGTCAGCAGTGTCATCAGCACCAGCATCAGCCTCGTCATCGTCATCGTCATCGTCATTGTTGTCTGCTGGCGTGTTTCCGATTCGCCACGATGTCACTGCCATGCTGGACCCATCATCTCTGTCCCCACCGTCTTCTCTGTCGTCGTCGTCGTCATCATCATCAGCATCCCGCCGTGGGCTGACGCTGCTTGCTGGACGTGCGGTCCACCTCGCGCTTCAGCTGCAACCAGGCTTCGCGAAGGCGCGGGCGGTGTTTGCTGGTTGGTGCTACGCGCGCGGTGTTGAGGCGTTGGAGCGTACGGATCCCTCCGGTGCGTCAGCGCCAGCGACGCCCACGACCACCACGACTGCCCCCGTCACGCTTGACAGCAGCTTGGCGGCACAAGCAGCATCTTCCACCCAGCACGCCTCACTGGCAGCATCAGCGGCAGCGGCACGCGCTGGCAAGGAGCAGCAGCATCGCATTGCGCTGACGGCCGAGGAGCACGCGATGGCCGTGTCGCTGCTGCAGCCGCACATTGACGCGCTGCAGCGGTACGAGCACACCCGCCACAGCGGGTTCGACCCCACACCCGCCGTCCTTGATGCGCTCATGATGGGCCACGTTCGCGACGACTCCATCAGCGAAGGCGAGGGAGAGGCGACACGGACCAGTGTCCTTGCTTCTGTGCAGGCACGGCTGCTTGAGGCAATCCACAAGCCGCCGCCGCAGCTTGTGCAGGCGTTGGTGGACCTGTGGCAGCGCATCCACACGCGCGTCACGCACCTGTACAAGGCGGCCGCAGCGTCCTACTTCCAGTACCTGCAGCTGAAAATAAGCGGATCAACGGGAGTGCTGGACGCGACAAGCGACGCCAATATGGACGACGTCACGCTCACAGCGACGCTGCGCCTCCTGCGTCTCCTTTCCCGCTTTTGGGTGGACCTGCAGCCCGTGCTCGCGCACGGCTTTGCGCAGACGCCGGTCCAGCCGTGGCAGGCGGTTGTGCCCCAGCTGTTTTCGCGCCTTGGCTCACCATCACGCTTTGTTCGGCAAACACTGACATCGCTGCTGTGTCGCATCGGGCGGACTGCCCCGCACCTCGTGCTGTACGCGGCTGTCGTGGACGCCGCGCCGCAGCAGAGCGATGGAAAGGCGGAGGCGGAGACGGAGGCAACAGCCACCGCCGCCAACACCCGCACCACCGGTACTGCTGGTGATAACAGTGACACCAGCAAGGGCGAGAGCGGTGACCACAGCCAGGCCGGTGCAGGGGTGGGTGTGGACGAGGACGCCAACCCACATGCGGTCATTCGGCGGTCGCTGCTGGAGCACAGCGGGGACGTTGTGCGTGAGTTGGAGGGCGTCATCGCAGAGTTGCAGCGCATCACGGTGCTTTGGGAAGAGCGGTGGTGGCAGCTGCTGCACCACCAGCAAGGCAGGGTGAGCCGTTGCATGCAGTCGCTCTCCAGCATGCACGAGCGTCTCATGGCGAACAGTGATCTGGAGGCGAAGAAGAAGGACAGGCTGCTGGTGGACAACCACCGCCTGACGCTGCTGCCTGTGGTGTCTGCAATGCAGAAGCTGTATGATGAGACGATTGCACGCGGGCCGGAAACGCAGCACGAGCGCGAGTTTGTGAAGCGGTTTCGCGGCATCATTGAGCTCACCATGAGCCAGCTTGACACGCCGGTGCTCTCCCGTGATACGTACACGGCAGCCAAGGCATGCGCACCCTTCCACACGTTGGCTGAGGAGATGAAGCGAGCCGTGCTTTCACGCACAACGCTCAAGCTGCAGGACATTTCGCCCTTGCTTGCAGGCAAGACAGGCACGGGTATTGCCCTCCCGGGACTCTTGCAATCGTACAACCAGGCCGACGTCGCCCGCATCGACAGGTTCCAGGTATGCACGTGTGTGCGTGTGCGTGACAGTGTGCTGTGTGTGCATGCACATGTGTTGGTTGTTGGTTGTTTGTGTTTGCGTTTGTGTTTCGTGGATTTGTTATGTGTGTGCGTGTGTGAATATACGTTTTGCCAAACACTGTTCAGCTCTATAATGTCAGGTATCCCTGTGCCCTTTACCGGTTCATGCCACTCACTCACTCACTCACTCACTCACACTTACTCTCTCCTCTCTGTGTTGCCAGGCGAAGGTGACGGTTCTGCCGACGAAGACAAGGCCGAAAAAGATCCGCATTCAGGGCTCGGATGGGCGCACGTACACGTATCTGTTCAAGGGCCTCGAAGACCTGCACCTTGACGAGCGCATTATGCAATTTCTCGACGTTGTCAACATCATCTTCCGCAACAACGCCCCCAAGGCCACGACAACAGCGGCGCGTCTGCACTGCCGCAACTACCACGTGACGCCGCTCGGCCCGCGGTCTGGCCTGATCCAGTGGGTGACGGGCGCCCGCCCTGTGCTGGACCTGTACAAGCAGTGGCAGCAGCGGTCGTACACCCTTGCCCGCGCACACTACGAGCAGCAGTTACGTGCACGACGACAACAACAACAACAACAGCAGCAGCAGCCGCGCGGCCGGCAGCAGCAACAGCAGCGAGAGCAACATGACACAGCACCGCTGCCTGCACCTCCGAATCCGCCACAGTCGGCGACGTCTCTGTTCTTTGCGCGACTCACACCGCTGTTGCGCAAGTGCGGTGTTGGCGAAGCAGACCTGTCCCGCCGGTCGCAGTGGCCGATTGACGCCCTCCGACATGCACACATGCAGCTCGTCCGCGAGACGCCAGCCGACCTCATCTCAAGGTGTGTATGTGTGTGTGTGTGTGGGGGGGGGGTGCTTGGGGGGGGGGGATGTGTGTGTGTGTGTGTGTGTGTGTGTGTGTGTGTGTGTGTGTGTGTGTGTGTGTGTGTGTGTGTGTGTGTGTGTGTGTGTGTGTGTGGAGGGGGAGGTGTGTGTTTGTTGGTGTTTAGCCTGCGCGTGCGCGTGTGATTTTTCTGTGCTTGGATGTGAGCGCTGGTTCCACTTTTCCACTTTCCACCGCGCCTCTCATGCTCGTTTCGCATGATATCGACTCGTCACCACCTCCAGCGAGTTGCTTCTGGCATCAAGCAACAGCGCGGAGTGGCTGAACATGACGCAGCAGTACATTGTCAGCCTTGCCGTCATGTCCATGGTCGGATACATTATTGGTCTCGGCGATCGCCATCTCGACAACATCTTGCTCGGTGCGGCCGTGGTGCTGTGCGTGTGTGCTCGTGTGTGTTTGTGTGTGTGTCTGTGTGTGTTCGTGTGTTTCTGTGTGTGTGTTCGTGTGTGTGTGTGTGTGTGTGTGTGTGTGTGTGTTCGTGTGTTGTGTTGTGTGTGTGTGT
>NW_004754920.1:542858-557478 GCF_000188695.1 Salpingoeca rosetta | reverse complement strand
TGTGTGTGTGTCGTGTGTGTGTGTGTGTGTGTGTGTGTGTGTGTGTTCGTGTGTTTCGTGTGTGTGTGTGTGTGTTCGTGTGTTTCTGTGTGTGTGTTCGTGTGTTTCTGTGTTGGCGTTTGTGGACATGTGTGTGTGTTTCTGTGTTGGCGTTTGTGGACATGTGTGTGTGTTTCTGTGTTGGCGTTTGTGCACACGCGTGTGTGTGTGTGCGTGTTGTGCACCCGTGCGTGTTGTGATGGTATTACGGTTGCACAATGGAACGTGCAATTGCGTGCATTCCGCTCACGATCTGTCCTGGCTCGTTCTCACCCAGATGAAGTGACTGGAGAAATCATCCACATTGACTACAACATTTGCTTCGATAAAGTTCGTACATGTCTCGAACTGAAATAACATGCTTGAAGTCGCGTTCAGGGCTGCTTCAACCTCACCCCTCCCGTCGCATCACGCTGGCTGTTGCGCACAGGGTCTCAAGCTGCGCGTGCCGGAGAAAGTTCCCTTTCGCCTTACGCAGAATTTCCTGCACGCACTTGGCCCAGGCGGTGTCAGCAGCGGCTTCAAGCAAACGTGAGCCAACCTTGTATTTTGGTGTTGGCTCGTGTTTGTAGGAAGGACTGAATGTCAACTTTTATGCTTGTTTGTTTGTGTGTTTGTTTGTTTGTTTGTTTGTTTGTTTGTTTGTTTGCTTGTTTGTTTGTTGTTTGTTTGTGTTGTTTGTGTTGTTTTGTCTCACACACTGACTGTCTCACTCAACGATGCCGACGACATCATTGCAGATGCGAGCACGTGCTGTCGCTGCTTCACGGCCACCGCGAAATCCTTCTCACACTCCTGGAGGCGTTTGTGTACGATCCCCTCGTCGACTGGACAAAGGACATTGAAGGAGCTGCAGAACAGAAGGTCAGTGTGCATGTGTGTGTGTGTGTGTGCGTGTGTGTGTGTGTGTACTTGTATCAGCACACGTGCTCGCTCGTGTTGTTTTCATTCACGTGAGAAAATAGCTCTCACGTCTCCTGTTTCACCCCGATGTGCTTTCCACCAGGCCATGGAGCGCAACATCGGGCACAATCTCCTGGCTGCACGCGTGGCGGAGTTGCGTACACGCATTCTCACCAGCCGCCGCCAGCTTGCAAAAGCACTGCACGACTTTGAGTCTGTGTTTGCACACGCGGCCGTCGTCTTCTCTTCGTTGCACAGCGCTATCGACACGGCCACACGTATGGTAGCTGTGTGTGTGTGTGTGTAGCGTGTGTGTGTGTGTGTATGTGTAGGGTGTGTGTGTATGTGTAGCGTGTGTGTGTGTGTGTGTAGCTTGTGTGTGTGTAGCTTGTGTGTAGCTTGTGTGTGTGTGTGTGTTCTCGCGGGAATATCACTTGGTGCTTTATGTTGACTCATCCCTCCTCCTCCCCTTTGGTTGACTTCGCCTCTGCACTTCCACGCAGAGCTGATGGAAGAGCAAGCAGCGCTGCGGTCTCTCGCTCAGCAGCCCGATGCACACGACATTCTCCACTCCCTGGTGGCCGTCTACCAGCGAGAGCAAGACGGTGTCACTCAGGTGCGGCAAATGTTTGCGCTCGTGCGCACACGTGTGCATGGTTTGGTTGGTGGTGGGGCCACTCGTGGTGGGTGTGGTATTCAATGATGCATGGTCCCTTGTGCAGACACGTACACACGCATTTACACTCACAAATGCACACATGCACATTCATGCACATGTCAAAACACACACTCTTCAGGTTCATGCGAGCGCATCGAAGCTGCGCAAGTGGTTGGCGTCGTGCCAGCGATGGCACAAGCAGCATGAGGCCGCGTTTGAGACAATACAGTCACAGAAACTTGGTACGTGCCAGCATTAAGGGTCTTCACGACCAGCACCACGCTTTTTGCCCTCAGCATATGGTTCACGCTCACTTTGTGTGTCCGTGTTCATCAGCAACAGCAGCAGCAGCACCACCACCATCATCATCCTTCTAACATAACCATTCTTGTTCATCATCGTGCTCACCATTCATGTTCATGGTGTTGCCTTACAGCCGAGGCGTTTGCGGTGCTGCTTGATCCGGCCGCTGCCACGGCCGCCGTGAGTGCAGCCGCCACACGACCAAACAAACAGGCACTGCAATATCTCGAGGCATACGGAAAGCACGAGGTGTGTGGATGTGCGTGTGCGAAGCAAAGCGTTTGATTAGACATGTGCGATGTCTGCCACAATTACAGCAAGACACCCACATGCGTGCACGCACACACACACACATACACACACGATTCTCACTCGCTGCCATACTCGGTTTGCCTGCCTCAAACGTGACCAGCTTGCGCATGAGTTTGAAGCGGCCAGTGCTCGCCTGCGGGAAGCCCAAGAGCGGCGCCACCAGCTGCTTACAACATGTGCTCGCGCCCTCAGCCGCTATCTCGATATTGCCCGCTCCTCCTCTCCAAACCTCGTCCAGCGCAGCATGTACGTGCCGTGCTTGTGTTTGTGTGCTTGTGTATGTGTGCTTGTGTTTTGTGTTTGTGTGTGCATGTGTGTGCGTTTATGTTTGTGTGTCTGTGTCAATCTGCTTGTGTACTGCACACGGTCTAGCAGTCTGAACTCCCTGTCATCAGTGTCTCTAATCGCCACATGTGCTGGTGCGCATGGCCACTGCAGGCACTACCACTGGATCCGGCTGCTGCAGCGCGTGCTCGAGGCTGGCGGTGATCAGAGCACATGTGCGGCTGTGATGGAGGAGGCAGATGCCCTCAATAGACCAACGCCACAGGCGCAGGCAATTGCTCAGGTCCGTGAGATGTCGTATTGTTTGTGCGGTTCTGTTTTGTTTATGAGATGACTGATGCTTGGAGCGATTCGTGCGTGTGCGATTGTCTTTCCTCCACTGTTCACACACATATGCACACACACACACAACACAACACAACACATATCCACGACTGCTGTCCTCCTTGTGTCTACCCTCTACTCACGCTCGCCGGCGCATCTACCTGTATCATTTCATGCATCACTTTGCACATCTGCTGTACGCGGTGCCGTTCTTCCCTCTCACTTCACATGCACAGGCTGAGCACGGCCTGGCTGATGCCGCACGTGCTTTGGAGGCGACGGAATCCCAGCTGATTTCGCACGCAGCAGATCCGCTCGGCCAGCTCTCGAAGAAGCTGCACGACAGGCTCAACGTGGGTGGTTGATCGCATGTCGCTCGCGTATGTGGCAGCTGGGGAAAACCGTTGACCACCTCGTTCATTTCCTCTTGTCTCAGTTCAGATGGTTTGACTTGATTCATGTGAAACACACACTCACACACGCACACTCACTCACACACACACACTCACTCACTCACTCACCTCACTCACTCACTCATTTACACACACACACACACACACTCACGCACCAACGCACTCATGCACTCATTTACACACACACACACACACACTCTCTCTCTCTCTCTCGGCTCAATGCAGGTGTTTGGGAATGTTGTGCGGACGGACAAGTTGGGCAAAACGACGCTCGAGTGCGCAGTCTTGCGAATCATGACGCAATATCTGCAAGACATTCAAGAGGGGGATGCATTTAGCGCACTTTCCATCATGGGTGATGACGCGCCGGATGCGGAGCAAAGTGGTGGCTCGGTCCTGTCCTCCATGGCACTGCTTCTGCACACAATTGCAGCGCGTCGGCCCACCGCATCACCTGCCCCCCGTGGCGACGACAAGCATGGCCATGCCAGTGGTGCCAACGACGGCGACGGCGAAAAGGATGATGCTGGATTCACCTGTGCTGACTCAGGCGCAAGCGGTCCGCTTGCCTATTCCTTCTCAGTTGCTGAAGAGGCTGCATTGCTGCAAGGCGCCTCAGCAACAGCAGCAACTGGCAGCTGTGCCGATGACGCTGTGGCCGTGCAGTGCACACCACTTGTGCGGATGTTTGCGGTGCTGGCTGCGCTGCACGGTGCTCGCCGTCGCGCCCGCCAGGCGGTGGCGTCGCTGCTGGCGATTGTGCAGAGCGACAAGGACAGCTTCGTTCGGCGGGAACTGGGGGGTCTGCTGCTGCACATCGGCGACCTGACCGTGGTTGGTCGTATGCTGCAGCGCGCCATGACGCAGCACCAGCATCATCGCAAGCGTGGTGGCGGTGGTAAGACAGCAGAGGATGACTGCACCACAAGCGTCAGGGAAGCGAACAGCCACCTTCAGCTCATCCTCACACGCGTGCAAGAGACACTGAGTGGCTTCAGCGGCGAAGATGCGACAACAGACAGCACATCAGCCGCAGGTGAAGGCAGCAAGGATGAGCAGCAGCAGCGACAGCAGCAGCAACAGCAGAAGCAACAACCGCCCCAGCAGCAAGCGGAGCCGCTTGCAAGGTGCAAGCGTGTGCTGCGTGATGTCATGGCGTGTGCCGACGGTGTCGTGACTGCACTGCTCAAGTTGCAGCAGAGCGTGGATGTCAACGACAAGAAGTGGCCGTTTGCATGGGCCAGCGTTGTGCCTCACATCGGCGCAAGCCGCAGCGTAACAGCGGGCGAGCAAGCCCGCTTGCTCACGTCGACAGCCGGCGTGTGGATGCAGCTCTCCTTGCTACAGCAGGTGGTGCAAGCGTGCCACACGCTGTGCTCCAGCTTCTGGGAACCAGACCATGCTGTGCGTGATTCGACAGTGGGCAGGCAGGGCGGTAGAAGTGCACACATGAGCAGCACAACTGCCAGCGGGGCCATTCGCGCGTTGGACTGCGCTGTGGACGAGTGCGTGTGTGTGCCCGTGGAGCGGATGTTTCTTCCACCGCGTGCCATCACGTCGTTTGTAGAGGCGTTTATGTGCGGGCGGCTGTGTGCTGTGGGCTTTGATGGGCACCAGCACGCGTCGAAGCGGTGGATCTCGGGTGCTCCTGCTCCCGCCCTGCACGAGCTGGTGCATGAAGGGGTGCAGCAGTGCGTGGGCAACGGCACGGCGCGCACGGATCGCATCGACGAATACGAGCGCGATGTCACCGCGCTGGTGCACAAGAACGCGCGCGTCCTGCAATGTGCGCGCACGCACGCTCGCCTGGATGTTTGCCGCAAGCAGCTGCAGGCGGTGCGCGAAACATTGCACGCGTTCCGCTGGTTGTATGCGGCTGAGCTGGAAACCACCACTGAAGCGACAACAGCAGCAACAGCAACGGCAGCACAGGGTGGTAGCGTGACGGTATTGCGTGGTCCGCACCGCGATGGCGGCGGTGGCGGCGGTGTGTTGATGCTGCGGCGGGCGGTACAGGAGTTGATGGATCTGGCAAGCAGCGTGATCAAGACCAACGAGGCGGTGGAGGCTGCTGATGCGGATATGCAGCAGCGGGAGAAGGCGGCGCGCGACTACCTGGCGTGGGGCGCAGGCAACAGCGAGGACACGACTGCACTGCTGCACACGTACAATACGGAGGTGCACGGGCGAAGGGAGGCGGCACGCAAGCTGGCGGGCCACGCGGCGCTGCTGGGCGGCGTTGCCAACGCGCTGTCGCACTTTGAGATGTACCGCTTGCGCACGCAGTGGCGGGAGGAGCTGCACACCACGTGCATGCGGCTTGTGGGCGCGTACAGTACGGCCGTTGCCAGCAGGAAGCGCGCGCAACACGACGCCGCTCAGCTTGAGGCACGGCTGCCGCCTGGCCTGAAGGCGTTTGCGCCGAACGGGCACGTGACGGAGGAGTGGCAACAGCGCCGCGTGCGCGAGCTGCCAGACCTGCTGCGTAGCGCCCAGCGGGAGCTGATGCAAGCTGCAGGGGACGTAGCTCCACAGCAGCAGGCGCTGTCGGGTGCTCTGGCCCGAGCCAAGGGCGGCGTGGGGGAGCTGAGAGCTGTGCTGTCGTCTGTTGGCCCACTGCTTCGCCAGGTGTCGCGGGCTGGGGACTCGGCCGCCCAGCACCTGCTAACGTCTGCGGACGCGTGGCAGGCGGAGATGGACGAGGTGCTGCAGGCTGCAGCGGCGCTGGCCACTGTCAGCATCGCGCCTGTTGTTGACGGGGTCGTGGGCGAGGCAGGAGGGCATGCGCCCGTGGCGAGCGCTGGCGGCAAGGAGCGGCAGCTGCCACAGCTGTTGCTGCTGCAATTGGAGCGCATCAGGAAGGAGGAAGGACCAGCAAGGGACATGGGGAAGGGTGGCAGCAAGGCCAGGGCAAAGACGCGGCTGGAGCAGCGGCACACCAGTGACATCGATGACGAAGACAAGGGCGACAGCCCGCTGGTTGTTCGGCTGCTGTTTGACGAGACGCATGCGCGCATCGGCAACAAAGTTGTGGCGGCCGCCCACTTGCATGATCGCATCCTTGAGCTGCAAACGGCGGCTGGGGGTGAAGGCGGCTCCAGCGAGCAGACGCCCGACGTTGGTGGTGCTGGTGGTGCTGGTGATGGTGGTGATGGTGGTGAAGGTGGTGGTCATGGGTATGGGGATGGTGATGGTGATGGTGCTGGTGATAGTGGTCGTGCTGTTCATTCGGCGTCGGCGTCTCAGACCCAAGCAGGAGCGCCACCACAGCAGGGGCAAATCGACCGGGAAGTAGCGCTGCAGTTGCCGCAGCAAGCGAGAGGGCGGACCGGCGCGTCTTCGGTGTCCCTGCTGTTTGAGCGAAACGCCATGCCCACGCGCACGCGCACGCCAAGCACTGGACGGCGCAGCCGAAGTAGTAGCGTGGGCCGCCCTCGCTCGGCCAGCGGCACACAGGAGCGGGAAGGCAATGACGAGATGGCGGGGGATCAGCGCCAGCCCCACCAGCAGCAACAACAACAGCAGCAACAGCCACACCGAAAACAGCACCACCACCAGCAGCAACAGCAGCAACGCAAGCGGAAGAAGAACACGTATGCGGTGCAAGTGTGGCAGAAGGTGAAGGAAAAGCTGGAGCACAAGGATGGCGCGGAGGCTGGGTGTGTGCTCACGGCTGCTGAGCATGTGTCGCTATTGTTGAAGGCTGCTACGGCCAAGGACAACCTCGCCACCATCTTTGAGGGCTGGACGTCCTGGATATAGCTTCTGTTGTGTGTGAATGTGCGTGTGTGTGAATGCGTGTACGTGTGTGTGCGTGTGTGAATGCGTGCGTGTGTGAATGCGTGCGTGTGTGAATGCGTGCGTGTGCGTGTGCGTGTGGAAGGAGTGAATGAAGACCTTCAAGGCGGAAAACATGTATCGACTGAAGTCAGTTGGGATGAGTCATCACGATTGCTTCTGAGTTGCGCTTTTCCACGCAACCAACACAAACACACAACCAACTCAACGAACCAACCATATCTCACACACGACAAGCACAGCACTAAGTCAAAGTCGCACACACGTCCACACGTACGCAAGTCGCACGACAAGAAGACGAGGCAAAGGCAAAGCAGCCAAGCGCCGACTTGAGAGCGTCGATAGACACACACATAGAAGAAGAAGAAAACAACAACAACAAGAGCAACAGCCGACCACGTCGTTCATACCGGACTTTCTGTTTGGGAACCCCGTCGCCATGGGAGCCGTGGAGAGCAGGCCGCCGCCGGGCTACGTCATGCAGCGGTTCGAGGTGGGCCAGCGCGTCCAGTACAAGAGCGAGCACGGGTTCAACTTGCAGGGCCACATTGTGAGCAAAGGCGTGGATGGCCGCGGCATCGAGGTGTATGGCTTCCACCAAGATCAGGGGACAGGCAAGCTGCGCCACGCATACCCGTGGCAGCTCACGCCAATGGGGCCACCGCCCACCTCCATGGCGCCGCCGCCGCCACCGCCGGCATCGTACAGCTACCCACAACAGCCAGCAGGACCGCCACCACCGCACGCCTACCCGCCCCAGGGCTATCCACAACATCCGCAGCAACAGCCGCCGCAGGGAGGCGCGTACTATCCTCCACCACCACCGCAGCACCAGCAGCCGCCACAGCAACAGGGTGGCTACCCACAGAGCTATCCGCCACAGGGCTACCCGCAAGGCTACCCGCCGCAGGGACCGCCACCTGCGTATCCACAGCAACAGCAAGCGCCATATGGTGCACCACCACCACCACAAGCGCCCGGACAGGGGTACCCGCAGCAGCAGGGACAGGCGCCTCCAGCGTACAGCAGCTCCGCCCCTCCACCTGGGAAGATGTGAAGATGCAGAGAAGAAGGTGACGGGACGGGGGAAGGGTCTTGCACGATGGGTGTGTGTGTGTGTGTGTGGGGGGGGGGGGTGGGATGAGCCATGATGAGTGAGCGAGTGTGGTAGCAGTATGCTAAACCTCCCACTTTCATTCTCGCGCGTTTTTGTGAGCGAGACAAGACCCGCCCGCGGTCAGTCAGACTCGCCGTGTGTGGTTTCAAACCATCCCTGTTGCACACGGATTCCCCCAATCGCCCGCCCTTTCTGTTTTGTTGTTGTTGTTGTTGTTGTTGTTGTTGTTGTTGCTGTTGCCCCTTTTC
The DNA here is from genome assembly GCF_000188695.1 of Salpingoeca rosetta. Lineage (NCBI taxonomy): Eukaryota > Choanoflagellata > Craspedida > Salpingoecidae > Salpingoeca > Salpingoeca rosetta. The sequence continues at coordinate 549,078 of NW_004754920.1, read as the reverse complement.
ATGCGTGCGCGACCATGTTGTTGATCCTCATTGATTCTTCACACCCATTAGACACGTTATCATCATGCCACCACCAGAAACAGTGTGCATGTGTGCAGTTTGTGTGTGTGTGTGACACGTCAAAGCATGGGTGTACTTCAAAGGGAGAGAGAGCACACATGGAGTTGAAGGGAGCCAGACTCAGATACGCATGCAGAGAGGGAGAGATTGTGTGTGTGTGTGTGTGTGTGTGCGTGCGGTCAGCCATCAAGCCACTTTGCAATCTGGGCGCGGTGGTAGTTGCGTGCCCACGTGATGTCCCACGTGTCCTGCGGGTTTGTGAAGAAGAGGTCGATGTGGTGTGCGCCGTGGGGCAGGATGATGGCGGTGATGCTGTCGCTGATGTTGTGTTTGACGCCGCCGGAGGACCAAGGGTCCAGCAGTCCGTTGGAGAACACAATGTTGGACGCAGCAGGCAGCGCATTCTGAAATGTGGCGCGCGAGCGTGAGGGTTGGTGTGTTGGTGTGTTGGGGGGAGCGAGTGAGTGAGTGAGCGAGTGAGTGTGTGAGTGAGTGAGTGATTGAGAGAGTGTGTGTGTTTAGAAGGGGGTTGGAAATTTCAAAATCAACGAGCGAGGCACCCACAAACACGCCATCTTCGCCCGCCGCGTGCTGGGACGCACCAGGCCACCGTATTTGACCGCCATCCAGTCCTCGCGTGGCACAATTCCATACTTGGTGCGGCAATGGTCCCTAGTCACACACATGTGTGCAAGATGCATACACATGTGCAGTATGTTCACACAAACACACACACACACACACGCACATACACACACACACACACACGCACACGCACACACATACACACACACACACATACACACACGCCTCGTGAGTCGAGTGACAGTGTGTGTGTGTGTGTGGGGGGGGGTGTTTGTGGACCACGTTCTAGCGACACCATTCTGCCGTCTTCATCTCCGCATCGCATGCGCAGGTCATCGCACCTAACAAACGCCATGTCCTGCGGCTGTGCCCAGAACATGTCTGTTGTTCCGTTGAGCGAGAAGTACGTCTCTTGCGGCATCAGCTCCGTGCACCACTGGTAGTCCCAGATTCCATCCTGTCGTGTGTTGTGCGTGTGTGCATGTGCGTGTGGGTGTGCGACGCAGTTGAACACACGTGTGCGTGCGTGTGTATGATCGTGCATATGTGCGTGCATATTGGCGCGTGTGTGAGCGGATGCATTTTAAGGAGCAGCACGCAGTGCGCATACACACAAGCGAAGGGACGTTCAAGCTTTCATCCACGTAAACACACACGCACACAAGCAAAGGAGCGTACAATCACGCAGATTCATAGACACACAGACACATACACACACACGGATGCAGACACAGACATACATTCATACACACACACACACAGACATTGCGCACAGCACCTGCTCGACGTGCTTCTGGTCTGGGATATCGAAGCAGGTGAGGTCTTGTGTTGCGTTTGCATACACGGCTGCGCCGTCACGGAGGGCGGAAAGCAGAGCATCGCCTGATGGTGGTGGGTATGTCACGTTGAAGCAAGATGCAGTGAAGATTGAGACTGCAATGCAAGAGGGTCATTCAATCGTTCACACGCACACACGCACACACGCACACACGCACACACGTTCACACGCACACGCACACGCACACGCACACACGCACACATATTCACCCACCCTTCAAGTCCTTCTTCGCCAGTGGTTTGCACGCCGCGACCACAGGATAGGCCGGCAGCTTGGGCCCGCCGCCCGTGAGGTAGTTGCTCGGGTAAGGATAGTTGCCCATGGCGAGCGTGTCGATGGAGAGGAGCAGAAACATGGCCAGACGCCACGTGTCATCCTCTGACGTCACGGGCGAGCACGTGCGGAACAGCGTGGACAGCGATTTGCGGCCAGACTAGCACCATTCATGTGTGTGTTTTGTGTGGATGTGTGAGTATGAGAGTGTGTGTGAGTGTGGGAGTGTGTGAGTGAGTGTGTGAGTGTATGTGTGTGTGTGTGTGTTGTGGTGTGGTGTTAGAAACATAAGGGCACGGTGAAGCACAGAGCCGTTCGTGCAGAAGAAACAAAATCGTACCTTCACCAGTACGCCCCATGATACAGAACGAACATGGTAACGCGCACAAACAACCAAGCAAGCAAACTTAGCTCAGCTCAGCTCAGCACAGCACGGCAAACTACAGTCCAACACCACGACCAACACCACGACCGACCTCTGTCTTTCCACGTGAAAAGAGCTCCTTCCACGCGTTGCGCATGTTGTTCTCGCACGCGGGCGCAGCGCCGGCAGCGGGCGTGGCGTCACGCGTCACCACCTGTTCACGATGAAGGCGAGGGGAGAGGGGAGCGGATGCATGGTGGACGAGAGAAGACCGTGGATGAGAGGGATGCAATGGAAACACAACGTGCACATGTACATAGAGGTGCACACAGGTGAACTCACATACACAGGTACAGATACACACACACAGACACAGACACAGACAGACACACGCACACACACATAAACGAGAGCAGGCAAGCGAGCGGACCTGCCAGTAGCCGTTGCTGTCGAATGGCGGGGTCATACCGGGGAACGCGAGAATTGGAGCAGAGGCCGCGATGGCGCCGTCAAATGTTTGCTGCACATGCGCCGTATTATCCAGGGGGCGGTGGTAATGACGATGGTGATGAGGATTCGCAGTGGTTGCATCCAAGCACAGTGTGTCAGGGAATGCAACACGAAACAACACACACACATACACACATCACACACGCACACACACACATGCATAGCCGCCATGGGCTCGTGCTTCAACTCACGGGATACTTCATGCGCAGCCACGCAGCAAGCATGCCACCATATGATCCTGGTAAGTGCGGCGCGTGAGTGCAAGAAGTAGACAAGCAGACGACAGGACACCGCGCACAGCACACACACACACACACACACACGCACGCACGCACACGCACGCACACACACGCACGCACGCACGCACACGCACGCACACGCACGCACACGCACACACACACACACACACACACACACACACACACACACACACACACACACACACGCACGCACGCACGCAAACACATACACACACACACACATACACGATACACACCTCCAAAGACGATGGTCTTGCTGGATTCACAGTTGCGGTCGCGCTTCAAGTGATACAGGAGATGGGCATAGTCCGCCATGGCCTGATGATGCAATTGGCAAGCAATCGCAGGCGGATATGCACACTTGTGTGACCATCAATCCGAAGGCAATGTAGCTGATGTGCTGTGGGTGCTCTCAGCAGCACCCAGCTGCGACAACTCTAACCAAGTGTGAGGGGTTCACCTGATCGTGTGTGAGGTACTTGTACTGGTGCTCACTGGGCCCGCTGGCGCCCGGTGTCAGCTGTGTCTTGCCATAGAAGCGATGCTCGGCAAATACCAGCAGCGCGCGGAACATGGGGGCGCTCTCCCACATCAGCCCGGTGTGGTTGACTGCACATTTGCACACGTGTGCGTGGATGTGTGTGTTGTGTGTGTTGTGTGTGTACGTGCATGTGAGGGTGGCAGGTCCAAAGAAGACATAACAGCATCAATCCAACCGTGGCACAAACCCTGTCTTACAAACACACAAACAAACACACGCACGCACGCACACACACACGCACGCACATGCACACACACACACGCACACACACCCACCCACACACGCACACATGCACACACACACACACACAAACCCACACAAACACACAAACACACACAAACAAACATACAGTATGTACGCGCGCACCGTAGAGCTCGACGTCGCCTTCGTTGCCCGCGTAGAAGAAGATGGGGCCAGGGTTTGTCTTGTCCCAGTACTGGTCACAGATGAACACGCGCTGCTGGAAGGTAAGTGGCTCCTCCGCCGTGCCAGATGGTCGCCACTGGAAGTGATCCGTCGTCTGCCAGGCCAAAATAAACGTCATACCATACGATTCGGTTCACATACATTGAGCGCATAAGCGCAGAGAGTGCATGAGCACAGAGAGTGCATGAGCGCAGAGGGAGCTGGGCGACGCAGCAACAACACACGCCGCCGCTTCCACTCAAGGTGACAAACATTCGATTCCTCCCGCCTGCCTGCCTGAAACAAAAAACAAAAAAAAGAACATCACAGCCACTTTACCTGGTTGTACCATGTGAGGGTACAATTTGCAGTGGTGGGTGTTGGCCCATCGCCAAACGGCCCACTCGCTGCAGCTGCTGCCCCAGCGCCAACAGCAGCAGCCAGTGCCGCTAGCACCACCACAGCAAACATCCTGCTCATCATCATCGTCCGCAACGAAGCGAAATTTGGTGGAAAATGCCATCAAATCTTCCGAACTTCGACTGTTATTTTTGTTGTTTTGCGTTGGTTGTGATAGTGCCCGACACACGAAATGGTAGGGTTTTATTTTTCTCGTTTGTGGTTGGATTTGAGTCGTGTGCAGGCTGCGCGGCAGCACCACGCCGGCCTTGCACATGCATCTGCGCTGGTTTGGGGTGCAAGGGTGACGCACACGCCCCAAGCAACCGCTGTCAAGTTGCATCTTTCGTGCAAATCGTCGGCAAAATAGAGGAAATTTCAACCACCATCATCGACGATGGGCGATGATGTTTTTGTGCCTCTAATTTCGAGGTGTTGAGCGACGATGAAAGGATGAAGGCGAGCTGCCACCAACTCACCAAAGCGGGCACGACAAGACATGCCCAAGCCGGTAACCAAGAAGCACCTGACTCCTCAGGAGATCATGGAGATATGTGCGTGCCTGAGGAACATGAGGGGTCAGGGAACCCTGACAGAGAAGGAAACGCTTCTGGTTTTGCATGTGTACATGCAGTTGAAATTGGCACACTTGGAGAACCGGAGGAAGTCCAAGGGCAAGCGCTCGAATGGCCAGGTCGATGAACGTGCTGCTAAGCAGTTGGGGTATGTTGACACTCTTTTGTTAGTGTGCAAGCTGACGTGTTTGCATGTGTCAACTGTGACATAGATGATTCATTCGCATGGCCGACCTCACTTCACTCTTTTACCTCGGTCTGGAACAACACAGGGTTGGCCTCAGCACTGTGCGTCGGAAGTATGCAATGCTCAACAAGCTGTTGCAAGAGCACGGCATAGATGTGAGTTGAGGAGATGTACCTGCTGTGGTCAACTCATACACCAGCGTGCTGTTTGTCTTAGATCTGTTCATGTTGGCTCATATTCCATGTGCTTCGTGTCTGCAGGGCCTTAAGACACTTTCTGTTGAGAACCGCCGTGGGAAGGCGACACAGCTGCCGACACGTGTGCCCACGACAAAACGTGTGCTCAGGCAGGTTCGCGATCACGTGCGCATGCAGAGAGAAGGTGGACACCGCATCACGGCCGTACAGGTGCTTGACTTCCTACGCAAGCACAGACATGTGGACGTACGACCTTCGTTTGCTGGCGATGGTGACGACGAACTGGACAGGGCGGCGGCTCTGCGGGCAGTGCAGCGGTTTCTTCGTCGTGCGGGCTACCTTCGCGGCAACAAGCACGTTGTTCAAGAGAACCCGAGGCACAAGCAGCTGCTGGCGAAGTATCTGAAGGAGTTTGATGCAAACAGGAGGTTGCCACCTGACGAGCGCCTCAGAGAGGTGTGTGTGTGTGTGTGTGTGTGTGTGTGTGTGTGTGTGCCCATGCTGCTGTGTTGTCGATGTTTCTTCGCATGTGCAATGTTCCCTTTTCGTGTCTCACGTGGCTCAATTGCCTGTAGGTGTATCTCGATGAATCATACATTGACAGGAACTACAACAGGAACAGAGACTCCCTGTATGACCCCAACGACGGTCAAGACATGCACAGTCATCGCAAGATCAAGCGGGGTCGGCGCTACTGCTTTGCCCTCGCAGTTCAGGGCCCGGATCCGCGCGTGTGCACCGTCAGTGACCGCAACGACCGCGCCCTCGCCGGTCCTGTTCCAGGCACGAGCTGGATCTTCGACCCTGGCAGCGCACTGCAGCGTGAGCGGCGACAACAACGACAACAACAACAACAACAACAACAACAACAACAACAACAACAACAACAACAACAACAACAACAACAACAACAACAACAACAACAACAACAACAACAACAACAACAACAACAACAACAACAACAACAACAACAACAACAACAGCAGCAGCAGCAGCAGCAACAGCAGCAGCAGCAGCAGCAGCAGC
>NW_004754920.1:517465-527520 GCF_000188695.1 Salpingoeca rosetta | reverse complement strand
CCTGGTTGCCTGTGTTGTTGTGTAGGCGTGTGTTAAACTTACCGCTACTGCTGCTGCACTGTGGTTCTGCATGTGCCTTGTGTCCTTAGGTCCTTGAGTAAAGATGAAAGGCAACGTGTTGATGTGAAAAATGACATGATTTGACACACAATGCACAGAAAGCTCAGAATGCTAGAATGGGACACCACAACAATACCTGACAAAGCTCGACAGCTCGAGCTTTGGCTTTTGTGCAAAGGCAGTGGCGTACCTCCAACCGAAAGACAGGTGGTAAAATGTTGGTAAAGGGGGCGTGGCTGTGAATGGCGCGTTGACGATAATCTGTCAATGCCGCTCCCGCTTGCCGCTTTGTAATTGGCAAACTTTCGACAGATGGGCGTGTCTTCTGTCTTGTCGCAGGTGATTGGTTAAATGGGGGAAGAAACTTTGCTGAGAAAACCCCAGCAGCCAGCCAGTGTGTGTGTGTGTTTTGTTTGTTTGTTTGTTGTTGTTGTTGTTGTTGTTGTTGTTGTTGTTGTTGTTGTTGTTGTTGTTGTTGTTGTTGTTGTTGTCGGAGAAAAGAGGCCGTTGTCATTTCTCCCTCACCACCAACACCAACACCACCCCAGACACACACACATACACACACACCACCACCACCGCTGTGGTGGTGGTGGCAACACATCGCGGGCCTCCCAAAAGTGCTGTCAGCACTGATTAAGGTAAGACACACGCACACAACCCCCACCACACACATGTACATTCGGTCACATGCACATGTACTAAGCCCCCCACACCCTCACACTTTTTTCTCTCTCTTAGGTACCAGTCAGTCCCGGAAGTGGACGGCTGACACTCACTTTTTTCCCCTCCTTTTTTTGTTTTGGTGAGTTGGTATGGTGCCATTTTTGGCGTCCCAACCAACGAGCCATCCTCGCCTCGGCGAGGAAGGTAAGCACCTTGCTACCTTGCAACAACACCAACTCCTCTCACTCAAATGATCACACACACACACACACACACACATGCACATGCACATGCACATGCTTGCACCCACACTTACTCACAGACACACCACGCATGCACATTGGTTCCTCGTTTCTTCGTTTCTACTTGGACTCTGGATTTGCCGACTGTCACCCTCGCCGACTGCACCTGATCGTGCCCTTCACGCTGCCTCTTGTCTCTTCCCCTGTCGTCTCTGTCTGCTTGTCTCTCTTTCTCTTATGCTGCTGCTGCTGCTCTCGTGCTTGTCTGTCCCTTTTCTCTTCTTTTGGCGGCTGTTCGTGGGCCAACAAAAATTTGATTCGATGCACAAAGGAGTGCCCGTCTTGTTGTTGTTGTGGTGTGCTTGCTTCTTGTGTGTTTTTTTTTGTGTGTCGTGCACTCTGAAGACTGGCTGAGGGCAACAACAGGCTCAGGCTCGATCCTCCCTTGTTCTGTCGCTGTGTGGTGGTGGGGATTGTGCTGGCGCGAGGCTGCGCCAAGTCTCCAGCATGCTCGCACCAACAAGGAAGCGCATCGGTGCGTGTGTGTGTGCGTGCGTGTGCGTGCGTGTGCGTGCGTGTGCGGGTGTGTGCGGGTGTGTATGTGCGTTGTTGTGGTCGTGAACTTCGAGTTGTGTCTCCTGCTTGCTGACTTGCCGTTCTTGCTTGTTCGTTGCACTGCACAGAGGCCGAGGAGGAGCCTGACCTTGACCACCAGTCCCCAGAATGGCGCAGATACCTCGACGTAAGCCTGCCCCGTGGTTGGCGTTGCTTGCTGCACACGTGCGTTGGACAACTGCCCCAAGTGCGCTTATCGCTCGCGTTTTGGCGCGATGGTTCTTCTCAGCCCTCCCTTCTCTCACGTTACAACTCTTGCTCTCAACGTATGGCTTAATGTACATGCGTGTTTGTACCGTGTACAGGAACAACGCTTCCTGGTGATTCGCGAGGACCTGGCCGAGTGGCTGTCTCAGCAGCTGCAGGCTCGTCTGACAGAAGACAACCTCATGGAGGTGCGCACACGGGTTGTGGCTTCACCCCTTGAACGACAACTGCAATGCCATGTATGGACCGTTTTGTGCTTACACTGCTGCTCACGATGCTCACACGCTTGTGTTTGTGCTAATCTTGCCGCTCGCAGGAGTTGCAGAATGGAGTGCTGGTGTGCAAGTTGGCCAACACAATTGAAGAAGCAGCAGAGAACACGCCCATGGACCAGCGACCAACGGTACGGGGATGTACATGTGTTTGTGCGCGCGTGAGTGAGTGATGGCGTATGTGTGTGCGTATGTGCACGCGTGCGTTTGTTGTTGCTCTCCTTTGTGCATCACATTCTCACTGCGCATCCGCTTTTTTTTTTCCCTCCTGCATGAACCATTACCCACCGCCATCTTCGTCCTACCAGCACTTTAAGTTCTGCCGCCTTGCCCAGGAGTCCGCTGCTCGCGTGTGCGGGACTGGCAGTCGCCGCCTTCGCTTCTTTGCACACGCGCAACCTCACACTTTCCTTGCACGCGACAATGCCGTGGTATGTCTCCAACCAATTGTGTGTGTGTGTGTGTGTGCGTTGGTGCGTAGGCTTGTGTATGTGTGCGTGTGTGCGCGCGCATGGAGTGTGCAGGCTTGTGTATGTGCGCATGGAGTGCGTAGGGCTTGTGTATGTGTGCGTGAGTGCATGTTTACCTTCCTGTTGGGGTGTTTGCGGACGTCGTTGTGCGCATCATTCGTGTCTCTCGCTGACACGTCTCCTCGCGTCCTTGTTGCGCCTCTTCTGCTGGTGCTGTGCACAAACGTGCAGAAGTTTCTGCGGTGGTGCCGAGAGCTTGGGATGCCAGACGTCCTGCTCTTCGAATCAAACGACATGGTGGAAGGTGCGACAGCACGTGTGATGTGTGTGTGTGTGATGTGTGCGTGTGTGTAATATGTGTGTGATGTGTGCGTGTGTGTAATATGTGTGTGTGTGTGTCATATGTGTGTGATCCAAGGGGCAGCCAACACCAGAATTAACGCAAAGCCACACCACTGTTACGACTGAACCTGCTGCTGCATCGCTGCTGCCTGCTCGTCCGCCGCTTAAGGCCGGAACGACCGGGCGGTGCTCAACTGTCTCCTGGAGGTCGCCAGATTCGCAGCAACCGTCGGCATGGGTACGCTGCACGCGGGAATGGAGTCATGCGAGCGGTGTGTGTGTGTGTGTGTGTGTGTGTATGTGTGTGCGTGTGTGTGTGTGTGTGTACGAGGAAGGACATATCGAAGGATATGTGGACGTGCGTAAACGCACCCACGCACAGGCACACACACATGCACATATGCACACACATGCACACACACACATACACAGGCACACACACACTCACTCACTCACACACACACACACATACACACACATCCACCCCACCTGCTTGCACCAACGCGGTTGTTTGTGCTCCAGAGCCGTCGCAATTGATTGCAATGGAGATTGAGATTGAGCGCGAGGAGCAAGAGAGCGAGAGCGACGAGGATGATGATGATGACGACGACGACGACGACGACGACGACGACGACGACGACGACGACGATGACAATGAGGATACAGCTGGTGCTCGTGCTGATCTGCCGATGTTGGAGGTTGACGGAGACGATGTGAGCACGGGTGATGACCATCTTCGCGATGAGGAGGACAGCGTTGGCGTTCTGTCGGATGATCTTGACGACGATGATGATGGGATGGCAATTGGCCCTGAAGCCACCCCGCTCTCATTTGCACCATTGGCATTGGAGTTGTGCGTGCCAACGCGTCCAGGGTACACGCATCAAACGCAGTGCACGCTCTCACCCGTCGGCGTCACTTCATCCTCGGCTACGTTTGATCTTGGCCTTCCCATGCACGTGCACGCCTGCACCCTCTCCGTCTCCGCGGCTGCAGCCGTTGCTGGCGCACACGGGACGAAAGACGCGATCATGACAACGACAGCAGGGGCAACAGCACCAGCGACAGCGACGACAGCTGGGTTGAACGTGCGGGCGCTTCTTCGGGCACACGGCGTCCTTACAGGCGTTTCTTCCCCCCGCCAACAACAACAACACAACCTACAAGCACAGCAACAACACCACAACCTACAAGCACAGCAACAGGAACAACAACAGCAGCAACGGCACGATGGCGAGGAAAGTGATGGTCTTGGCGGTCCAGCGGCGTTGGCGGCCTTGCGAGTGGAGCTGCGGGGATGTCTGGATCACACCTCTGCCTGCACCAACAATGCGACCGCAACCATGAACGCTCGTTGCAATGCCAGTCATCGTGATGCCAGCGCAACGGACAGCGTCGTATCGCCATCTGCACACGTGCGCACAGCGGGACAGCCGACGTGTTTGCTGTGGCGTCATGATGACGTGCAGGTCACGTGCACTCGCCATGATGACTACGACGGCGGTGGCGACGACGATGGTGGCAATGATGACAGTGACACGAGGGCCACAGCAGCGGACACGGGCAAGAACATCAAAAAGAAGAAGGGCACGGTGTTATCGTCTCCCATTGCGTCACGTTACGCCGGACGTTTGTTCCGGTTCATCACCGTTCGGTTTGATGGTGCACACCTGCAGCGCCAGTGCGACACCCACAATGCCGCCACGACATTACGTGGTGTCGAAAACGATTCGTGCCGCGTTCACCTTTGCGTCGAAGCGTTTGCTGCTGGCCACCTGGCCTACCTCACACCACCTCACCAGCCACAACAACAACAGCAGCAGCAGCCACAAGAGCAGTCACAGCAACAACAGCAGCAGCAGCCACAAGAGCAGTCACAGCAACAACACCAGCCACAACAACAACAGCAGTCACAGCAACAACAGCAGCAGCAGCCACAAGAGCAGCAGCAATTGAGCACGTGGCTGCCTGATGATCAAGACTACCACCCCGTCATGGCTGCCCTTGAGGAAGCAGATGTGAAGCGGGCACAGGGGTGCGTGTCATGCGCTGGATTTGGCATCAGGCGACGCAACACAGGCGTGGACGTGGCGTGGCAGGATGGCGTGGCGATAGAAGAAGACACCAGCACCACCAACATCCACAACCAAGGCGATGGTCATGGTGACACAACCGCACCCACTGCTGTCGTGGTTGGTGACAGCGGTGGTGGTGATGATGATGATGATGATGATGGCAGCGATGACGACGCTGATCCACGCGTGACCATCACCTTTGAACGGCCAACACATGTCGTGGCAGTGCTCATCCGACACACAGGTGGCAGCATCCCATCCGAGACCGTGCGCACAAACAAGGCGGTGGGTGACGATGATTCTGACCGAGATGACACGAGCAATGGTGCATATGGCTCTTCCACACAGCAGCAACAGCAGCAGCAACAGCAGTCGTCGCAAGTGTTTGCGGTGCAGTGTGCGTACACGGATTTGCACAACGGCGTGGTGCATGCGTGCAAACGCCTGTCCATGAGCCACCGCAGTACGCAGCAGTGGAGTGCAACACCATCGCCGCGAATGTCCACAGACAGCGGTGCAGCGTCAACAGCAGCTGCGACGCGCAAGAACCTGAGCCTTCTGCCCGCCATTGCCGAACACAGCGATGGTGATGTAGAAGATGATGATAAGGCGATGACAGTCAGTGATGGAGATGAGGTGGCAGCGCCACGCGGTGGTGAAGATGACACCGAGGACGCTGCTCAGGCTGCAGCACCCAACAGCGACAACGGTGACAGTGACAGTGGTGGTGGCAATGATGATATGGTGATGGGAACGAGTCATCCTGGGAGCGATGATTCAGGCACCAGCAATAACACGACCGCAGTCATCCACGCTGGTGGCAGCGAGGAGGATGATGAAGAAGAAGAGGAAGAAGAGGATGACGAGGACGAGGAAGAGTTGGCAGAGGAAGGCGTGTTCTTCCTATGCCCAGATGTGCACCGCACGAGCTGTTTCCAACTCCTCGGCACCGTGGTGACCAAAGAGCTCAGCATCGACCTAATTGACTGGATTGGCGCTGCTCCCCCGCGTGTTGACGTGGCTGTGCTGTGTCGATCGTCACCGCTTACGGGTTATGGCGGCACTGGCGACGCCGGCGTTGGTGATGCGCATGCAGCTGGCGGTGGTGAGACGGAGGTAGGCAGCGGCAAATCGCGTACGACGAGCGTCGGCTCAATTGGTTCCACCAGCACTGCTGATGGCGGCGGCGAAGGTGATGGCAGTGCAGCGGTGGCAGTGAACGGCGGTGACAGTGGTGCGGGCGGTGTTCAGTCGACGTCACAGCTCTCTGCGCTGCTTCGCCGTCTCGAACACACGCGAGAGGAGGGCGAGCTTCTGGTTCGTGAGCTGACAGCCACGTGCACGGCTGTCAACGACATGGAGGAGGGGCTGTGCCACCGCCCCATTCGCGATGCGGATGTCCTGTGGACGAACGTGAAGGAGCGAGTGGAGAGCACAAAGGAATTCCTCCTTCAAACGCAGGACTTTGATGAGTCAGTTGTGTGTGTTGTTGGCAGTGTGATGGATGGCCTCGTTGGTGACAGTGCTTGCTTATCCTCACTTACCACGGTGTTGTTTCACACACACACACACACACACTCTCTCTCACACATACACACGCACGCACGTGCATACAAACATACAAACACACACGCGCGCACTTACACACGCACGTACACACACACATACACACACACAAACACACACACACACAACACACACACACACACAAACACACAAACACACACACACACACACACACACACACACACACGCACGCAAAACCAACTCTTCTTCCCTCTTTCTTCCCCACCCCCGACTCGAATGCAGGGCAACGGAGATTGTGCAAGAGTTGGTGACAGACACGCAGGTGAGCAGCGATGCGCTTCACACTGGCTGTGTGGAAGCGGCCGAACTCGTGGAGGATATGCTTGCAAGCAACGCCGACATTGTGGACATGACGCAACAGTGGCTCAAGCCCGTCCAATCCAAGTACGATGACACTTACTGCTTGCATTCTAAGCAGGCTGTGCGGTGATTGTGCGGTGGTTGTGCTTGAAGGATGAAATCTCACACCCTGACATTTCGTGTCATGTACACGCACACTCACGTGCTTTTGGTTTTCCCCATCCTCTCCCATTCCCACCCCATTCCCACCCCATTCCACGTTCATCACGTTCATCACGTTCAGGTTCTGGGATGCGGACATCAACGCGGCGACAACAGCACTCATGTCGAGCGCAACGACGAGCAAACGTGACCTCAAGGCGCTGGAACATGCGCTGCGCAGTGCACTCGAGCAAGTGGAGGGCATCAAGCGGTGCAGCAAGGAGGTGACACGCGCAGCACGCATGCTGTCCAAAGCCAACACGGGTCTCGGCACCGCACTCTCTTCGATGGAGGCGCACGTGAATGCCCGACAGGACGAAATATTTCACGCCATTTCCAGCATCCTGAAGATGTGCGTGGAGCGGTCACAATCGAAGGACCAAGATGACAGTGGCGGCGGTGACGGTGCTGGTGCTGGTGATGCGACGAACGAGAACGACGCTGCGACGCGGCTGCCAAAGCAGCAGGTCACGCCCATGCGGAAGCTCAAGCGAAGGACTGCACGCGCACGTAAACGCAGCAGTGCCACCGTTGGCAGCGTCACCAGCCGCTTGGCCGCATATCACGCCCGGCATGCAAAGCTCACGGTGAGTCGTGCTGTGACAGTGGTTGTTGGGGCTTGGTTGTTGATTATAAAGTTTGGGCGGTGGAAACTGAATGCTGTCACATTTAGAGCGCGGGTGCTGCCGTGCTGTTTGTGATGAACATGCACTGCTGCACCCTCACTCATCTGTCATACCCTTCATTTGTGCGCCCGCTTGTGATTTCCAATATCAGGCGAAGAAACGCCGCCTTGGCCGCTTCAAGCTCCCCACGTACCCGAAGCTTGGTGAGACAAGCATGTCAAGCGTAGCTGACCTTGTTTCCGTTGTTGCTGCTGTGTGTCTTTTTGTTCGTCGCTAGCGCCCTCTTGACAATAAGCCCACTTACATGCTCACACTCACTTAGCCATATTCACTCACCCACTCACCCACTCACCCACTCACCCACTCACCCACTCACCCACTCACTCACTCATTCACTCACTCACTCATTCACTCACTCACTCACTCACTCACTCACTCACTCACTCACTCACACACACACACACACTCACTCACTCACACACACACACACACGCACGCTCGCCAGACCTGTCCAACATCCGCCACCGCGTGGACAGCAGCATGCCGGCTGCCATGCGCGAGATTATGCGGCGAAAACGCTCCTCCCTGCGTCCTGTCGCCGGCGTCATTGCTGACGTCAGAGCACGTGATGCAATCGCGGAGGTGAGAGAGGCGGTGGTGGAACCCGAATCCGCACCTTGCGCTGCACCCACTTGCTTACTCGGTGGCTGGCTTGGCTTGGTTGCTTGGTTGGTGGTTTGCTTGATGGGTTCCTTGGCTCGACTTGCTGGCTTGTATTTCGTACTCGGCATGACTTGCTGCTGTTGGCTGGCTGTCTGTTGCCTCGGCCATCACACCTCACCGACGATCGGCCATCAATGTTCCGTTTTGCAAACGTGCCCTCCACAGGATAAGCAGCAGCAGATAAAGCGGCCGGCGTTCCAGGCTATGAACCTTCCCCTGAACGTTTCCAAGGTGTCCGCAAAGGTCAACACGGGCCTGAGCCGCCGCGCCACAAACGCCATCCATAGGCGCACATCTCTCAGCACGCGCGGTTGGTTTGACACAAGACTGGTTGCAATGGCCTGTGCTTGAATTGTGTGCTGCAATGGTCTGGTCATGTTCTTGTACACTGCATGGGGGGATCAGGGTGCACCGATAGCGCTGTCATTAACTTGCTCCCTCACGAACTCACGCGACACACACGCACGCACGCACGCACACACATACATACACACATGCATGTTTCTTGACATGGTTCTCACTGCCTTGGCTGTGACAGCTGTGGAAAAGTTCAAGAAGGAACAAAGGAAGCTGCGAAGCGACACAGTGTTGCCGCTCGTCCAACAAAGCATCGACAAGGCAGGCCTCACGGGCCAAGTCACGGTTGGTGACATGTTGCATTGCACAACTTGCCCATACATTGGTATTGAGAGCCTCTTGTACAAGTGCCACAGGTCGTTTTGTGCCAGCGATTCGTACTCTTCCAGACTTTCACAGCCCCCGGCACTCACGCACACACACGTACACTCACTCGCTCACTCACACTCACTCTCACGCACACACTCACATACACTCACTCACTCACTCACTCACTCACACACTCACTCACTCACACAAACACACACTCACACACGCACACACACACACACACACACACGGTTGGCTGCAGTTTGAGACAACCCACCGTGCCGGCTGCTACATCTTTGGCGGCGCAGACAAGACCGTCAACGTCCGCCAGGTGCGGAATCACCTCATGGTGCGAACCGGTGGCGGGTGGGACACGCTGCTCAACTACATCCACAAGCTGCACGCCTCTGGACTGGGCACGGCGTCGTCAACATCCACACCACTTCGATCGACCGCGGCGAAGCTGCGACGCACACGGCAGCGCTCGCCCAGTGGTCTCAGAAGTCCATCAGGCAGCAACACCACCATTGGCGGAGGTGCGAAACATGCGCACGTCGCCGCACGAAGTGCAAAGGAAGGGCGGCGTCGGTCAGCGTCCACGCCCGTGCAGCAGAAGCAGCGGCAACCACAGCAGTCACAGCAGTCGTCGCAGTCGTCACGAAAGCGTGGGGAGGCACCGCGAAGGCCATCGTCCCTCGCGCGCATGCAGTCGTCGCCAGGGGTGTTGAAGGACGGCGGTCAGACAGCAGCAACGAGCACCGATGATGGTGGCTCATCGACAGATGCCCCTGCCAGCACAACATCGACACCAGCAAAGACGCCCCACAGCACACCCAAGCCCGCGAGCCGCAGCGGAAGTGGGAAGAAAAAGAAGATGACACAGCAGCAGCAGCAGCAGCAGCAGCAGCAGCAGCAGCAGAAGCAATCTCCAAAGTCAGCAACGACCACTGTAACACCACGTGGCCGCCGCTCATCGACCACACCATCCTCGTCATTGGCGTCG
>NW_004754920.1:477465-512465 GCF_000188695.1 Salpingoeca rosetta | reverse complement strand
CCTGCACACATCGACGCACACACACACACACACACATCCCTACACACATCGACGCACATTCCTGCACACATCGACGCACACACTCACACTCAGACACACGCACATCCCTACACACACGTACACACAGCGCACCTGGGCAATTGCAGCATCAAACAGCAACACGTCCATGGTAATGTGCGGGTATCTGAGGTGGTAGCGGGTGCAGCTTTCCACCTCTTCCTCGGATTTGACATCCTTGAGGTATGAGACCACTGCATCCCGCTCCATATCAGACAGCCGAACTGACGCAGAGCCAACGGTGCCGTCCGCATGCTGTGGACGTGGCGGCGGTGATGCGATTCACGATTCAGTGAGGCGGACACATGAGAAGAACAACAAGAAGAGCAACACCCACGATTGCAACGAGAGCACCAAGTGTGAGTGCTCCAGTCGCAGCCAACAGCATGCTACTTGCTGCGCATCCCCATCACGCCCTCTGTCACGTCCCATCACGTCCCATCACATCCCATCACCTGTGTGGCGATGACGGTGCACTTGACGTTGGCGGGCAGCACGATACCGCGCATGTGCGCCGTGACTGGAATTTCAATGGACACAGATGGCCGCTCGCGCGTGTTCCTGCAGCAAACACACAAGAACCAGTGGTAAGACAATGGCAAGCGAGTCAGAACGGTGTGTGTGCGTTTGTTTGCGTGTGTGTTTGCGTGCGTGCGTTTGTTTGCGTGTTTGTGTTTGTTTGAATTGTCAGGCACCGGCGACAATAGGCAAGCACATCAGGCTGAAAACTCGCAGACACACACACACACACGCACACACGCATAAACAGAACATGTATGCATGCACATTGTTCCACACGGGGAGCAAGGAACGGAAACGCACAAACAAGCAAGCAACACAGCAAGGGGTAAAGGTAAAAGCACATGACATACGTGATCCAGCCGTTGGTAATGGAGTAGTTGTCGGCTTTGGTGTCCTGCGCAGCGTGGACGAACAGCACATCCTTCGTCAGCTCCGTCGGTACCTTGGGCACGTTCGCCGAGTTGGACAGCTCAGAGGCGCGCCGCTGCACGACAACGACAATCTTGCGAAGGCGGCTGGCCTCTGCCAGCCACAGCGGCAGCTCGTGCGATTGCACAGCGACACTCATCACCGACGCCCGCAGCGCACCGCTCACCGCCAACATCACACTCGGGCTCCTACAGTAGAGACGGAGAGAGAGTGTGTGTGTATGTGTGTATGTGTGAGTTAGTGAGTGTGTGTGTATGTGTGTGGGCTGCGTGAGTGGCGAGCCACACGCGCCGTGGTCAATGAAGACACGCAAGGACAGCACCAGCCCCAACGGGCAAGAAAAGCGCATAGGAGAACAGCACAATCAGAACATCGCGCACTTTTCCTTGGCGATGCGCTTGAGCACGGCGTCTGACATGACGCGAAGACAGGCCGCAAAGTCTCGGCCAAAGACAAGAGGGCAGCTCGTCTCCACCCATCTGCAGTCCAGCGCGCATGCCAGCCAACGCTGTGAGGACACGTACAGAGCAAGACAAGCAGCGGGTGGCGATTCGACAGGCACCGCAACATGTACGCAGCATGCACACGCAGCATACACGTGGATGAACCCAGCAGACGCATGCACAAACACGAACACGGGGCACGCACGTTGCAGAAGCGAGGCGCGATGTGGACACGAGGGGTGGTCGCGGGCGCACCAGCTGCTCAACGTCGTACTCGCGCATCTCAACAAGGCGGCACAACAGCCTGCCCAAAACAATACGCACCGCACACACGTATTCGCACGCGACACGTGAGTGTGAGAACAACCCTAGACATGCCACACATGCCACAGCTTTCCAACACACAGGTGTAACGAATAGTACACTGCAGAAATCACACACGATGCAAACGCGCGATTGAAACGTACAGGACGGCCGATTCAAGCGTCGTTTCCTTGCGCTGCATAAACGCGCTTACTTTCCGGCACATCTGCAGATGCGCCAATGTACGCACACACACACACACACAAAGTGGGGCAAGAACAAGCGCAAGTGAACGTGTGCCGTGTGACCAAGAATACCATACATACCGCAGGTCAAATCTGTTTTCCTCCTCAACGCACACTCTCCGCAGCACTTACACACACACACACACACCTGCAGGAAGTCAAAGTGCCGCTGGGCGTCGTGGAGATGGTGGCCCAACTCCAGGAATATGTCATGCTGATGGCGGAAACCGCTGCACACAAGCTGCTCACGCATCGCACATACATCGCACACACGTACAGTTCACAAAGCACGACGAACAAGTGAACAAGAGGTTGGGTTGTCAATGTCACAACAAACAATATAATGAATCGCGCATACACATGCACACAAACCACAAGAGCACCAAACTACAACTGCACACAAGCACGCATCTCTGCACATATGTACAATTATGCACGCGTACACATATACACATGCACACAATCAAGCAGCAGCATGACTGCACCTTGTGGGTGTCTGCGTCTTCGTCCTGTGAGACACCGGCCGTTGACAGGGGCGACAGGGAGAGGAGGAACGCTGTCCAGGCAATCACTTGCGTGTGAGCATCGCTCGCACTCACACCGGCACTGACAGCCTCGCTTGCTGCCAAGTGCTCGTACACGGCGCCATCAACCTTTGTGTGTGTGTGTGTATTTGTGTGTGTGAGTGTGTGTATTTGTGTGTGTATTTGTGTGTGTGCGTGTGTGTGTGTATTTGTGTGTGTGTGTGTGTGTGTTTGTGTGTGTGTGAGTGGTTGACGCAACATGTGTGGACATGAACAGAGCGTACGTCAGTTGAAGCTGCAAATCAGCGCGTGCAAACACATACACACACATACACAAACATACACAAACACAGATACGCATGTGCGCGAGCCTGCACAGACACACGCACACACACACACACACACACACAAACAAACCCGCCCCTCCTCCTCAACATCAGCGGTACCTTGAGGCATGGACCCAGCTGGTCAACGTCCATGCAGGCAGCGAGGCGAGACAGGGCTGACCGCGTGTACGCAGCAACGGCGGTGTCATCTTCAACGTCACCATCGCCAGAACTGCCATCACGGCCGCTGCCAGCGTTGACACCGGCAAGCGACGGCGTAAACTGAAAGTGCGTGCGCTTCGCTGCCTCTGCAATGACGGCCTGCTCGCGTGCGTCAAAGTACTCCGTGACGGGCACCGCCGCATCAGCGACCGCATCGGCCGTCCACTCGCGCGCGGCGTCAGAGGACGACAGCGCAACAACTCGCAGGTCGGCCAGGGCTGGCGGCCCGAACACGACGCTGCGCAGCCCAAAGGGGGATGGGGCAAACACGACGAGGAGCGTGGCCCACGCCGGCCACGGCTGCAGCCACTGAAAGGAGAGGGATGGCTGCCCGTACATGTGCTGGACAAGGGCTGTCACATCCTGACGCGGGCACACGCTGCCCAGGCGTCCAAGCTCAGCATGCACCACTATCCGAATCATGCACGTTTGTATGTGGTGGGTGGGTGTGGGTTTGGGTGTGAGTGTGAGTGTGCGTGTTTGTGCGCGTTTGCGCGTGCGAGGGAAGGTTGTCTGTCAAGGCTACAGTCACTGTGAAAGACACGCAGGCAACCCCCTTTGTCAACACACACGCACACACACACACACACACACGCACGCACGCACACGCACGCACGCACGCACGCACAGACGCATTTTGAATTTACGCACCAACGTATTCCGGCTGGTGAGTCGAGAAGTTGGCCAGGAGCGCGTCGGCGTTGTGGCGCTTCTGTTAGTTATGGGAGGTATTACAAGCAGTAGCAGCGTGAGCGGCCGACTGTGAGGCATGCGTCACCGTCGAGCATGAAGCAGGCGCGGCCAGTGTTTCTCTCACACAACTTCAAAACAGAGTCTCAAGCACAGTTTCACAACCACACACACACACAACACACACACGCAACTACGCACCGCCATGGTGAGGAATGTGTCAGGGGTGATGTCATCAGGTGGCATGTCATGGAATGCGCGGCTGTGCCAGAGGGAAGCAGCCAGGAGTGCACGCTGACACTGCAAAGACGACAGGGAATGGCCCTCGCTTGTTGCCTCGGTTTTTGTCTCCTGCTCTTGTGCCGCTTGCTCAATCATCACCCGCACTTCTTCTGGCGTCGGCGTTTCGCCCTCGCTTGCCTTGTCCTTCTCACCGGCCTTGTCCTTGTCATCGCCTTCTTCTTCCTCCTCTTTTTTCTTCTCGCCCTCCTGCTTGTCATCGCCCTCCTTCAGCTCCTCCTGCTTCGGCTTATCCTCGCCGCCATCGCCATTGTCAGCCACCGCGTGTTCTTCACCTTCCACCTTCTTCTTGTCATCCTTGGCGCCTGCAGCCTCGTCTTTCTTTTTCTCTCCGTCGTTGTCCTTCTTGTCCTTGTCACCCTGGCCATCGCCCTTGTCGTCGTCAGCGTCTGCCGGGCGCATCACCATCACCGCATGCCTCCCGCGGAAGTGGTGGTTCTGCCACACCATCAGCAAATCACGACCAGGCAGCGCAGACAGCGTCGTGATGGCTGTTGTCGCGCTACGCACCGCACCAGCACGAGGGCTTGTCTCGTTTGCATCGGTCCCTTTACCAACACCGCCTTTCTCTTCCTGGCCCTTTGCCTGCTCATCCGCCTTGCCCTCCTTCTCGCCCTTGGCATCCTTGTCATCCTGTGCCGACGCGTTCTCTTCTTTGCCCTTGTCCTTGTCCTTGTCCTGTTTCTCGTCCTGTTTCTCGTCCTTGCCCTCGCCTTGGTTCTCCGCGTTATCATCGCCATCCTTCTTCTGCTTGTCCTTTGCTTCCGGCGCGTCGCTGCCCTCGCCCTTTGCGTCGTCCTTCTTCTTGCCCTCATCTTCGGCCTTGTCAGGGCCTCCCTTGCCCTTATTCTCTTCGTTGGCTTCCTCCCCTTCCACCTCGTGCTCCTCCCCCTCCTCAGCCTGGACGGCCAGGTCGCCAAGGTTCACCCATCCCGGCAGGTGCCTGTATTCCTCCGATGCCACAGAGGCAACCGTCGTGGGATGCAGGGCCGCCCAGCACCGGCGAAGAGGAACACAACGCCGCCGCTTGTAGCGAGCAGCACTGTCATTGCCGTGCTCCTTGCCGCCCTTTGCATCCACGCCGTCGGCGTCATCATCGTCATCCTTGTCATCGCCGTCAACAACAACCACGTGGCCGCTCAGGATGAACATGGGCCCGGTGCGGAGGCGGCCGACGAGGCGCTGCGCCTGCTGTTCCAGCGTAATCTCCCGACCGTCGTCGCTCGAATCATCGCCGCTGTTCATGCGTTCGTTGTAGCGGTCAGCAAACGCCGCCTCGCGCGAGTGCACATCCTCAATGCCAGCCATGACAAGATCAGCGTCCAGCTCGTCTTCCCCCTCTTTCTTGTCCTTGTCTTTGTCTTTACCCTTTGCTCTGGCCTTGGCCTTATCAGCGCCGCCCAACCGCAAGCGCGCTCGCCGTCTCTCAAAGAACTCACGCTTCTCCTTGTAACGATCCAGCAAGCGCCCACCTTCTGCAGCATCCTCGCCCTCCTCGCCGCCGCCCTTCCACAGGTCCTTCGTCTCCAGCATGCGAAGCCGCGCATCGTCCTCCTCCATCTCCGCCCGCAGGTACGCGTCCTGTATCTCATCGCCCGTCATCTTGCCGAGCACAATCGTGTCCCGCCCCGCGCCGGCGTGTATCTTGATCGTGCGCACCGGCAGCGACACGCGTGTGGGCGTGCCCCACATGACCACGTCATTGCCCATGGCAAACCGGAACTCGGACACCGTCTCCACGCCCTGCTGGTGTTGAAGGGCGTTGGCTGGCGCGCTGCCTTCGTTTGCAGCCGCAAACACGTCTTCCGCACCAGGCGTCGACACCCTTGGCCCAGCCGACAGCTGCGACGCGACAGAGTGCGCGGCGCTCGTGCGTGACTCGCCGGCAGTCTCTGCTTCGTTCTGCACCGTCAGGTGGATCCAGATTGGCTGCGCACGCGCACTCGTTGTCACCGCCAAGACATACCTGCCCTTGCGAATGTTCTCCAGCTTGATCTGATAGCGCCGGCGATGCGTCTCGGCCGTGTTGACAACACTCACGCGCGGCGACGCCATGTACACCATGGCCCGCTGCTCCTCCAAGCTCAAGACGCCCTTGGCCGGGGGCCACGAATAGCCCACATCCTGCATGCTTGACACGATTCTGGCGTCACCACCACCGTCAGCATCGTCCGCACCAACATCCATGGCTGCTGGCGTGCTGGTGGTGGGAGAAGCAGTGGCACTCGATGCGTCATCCTCCTGCTCCTCCTCCACGTCCTCCGACTGCTTCAGCTGCTGCTGCTGTTGCCGCTGCTCTTTGTCAGGGTCAGTCGTGCCGCGTGCAGACTGTGAATGCTTGCTTGAACCCTGACTACCACTGGTGTCTTCCGGGCCACAGTACATGCGCACGGACACGGGCATCTCCTTTGCGATGGACACGGCGTTGGCCGGTGCCGCAAGCACCGCGCGCCCCTGATCGCGACCACCATCCTCGGCGCTGTCCGTGGAATCATCGTTGCTTCGCTCGCCCACAGTGGTAGTCGCGTCCCCGCGTGTTGCCGCTTCGGACTTGCTGTGACCAAACAGCTCCACAAAGAACGAGAACACGTGGGTCAAGCGCGTGCGGTGAACGGTGGCTGTCAGCATCACGTCGACGTGCTCCGGTGCATATTGCTTCTTCAGCTCATCATCATGTTCATCAGCGTGGTCCCCAGTGTGGTCGCTCGTGGTGTCTGTGCCATCCGTGCGCTTGCTGTCACCACATGTGGCCGTGTCTGTGGCACCAGCAGTGCTAGCAATCGCTGCCCAAGTGCGCTTGGCAGCATCCGTGCTTGCGGCCTTGTTGTCGCTATTTGCGGTGTCATGGGATCCTGCAGTGACGCCCGACGTTCCGTGCATATCTTGGAATACGCGGCTGTGAGCAGTGGCAACCTTCACAAAGCGCGATATGGTTGGTGCGGGCACCCTCACATCGCCAGTATCACCACCATCTCCTTCGACATCGTCACCGCCAGCAGCAGCATCACCACCATCATCACCAGCGTTGCCGGCTGCTGACGACAATCGAGATGCCGGCCGTGAGTGTGTCAACGATGCTTTGAGCCCAACCAAGTCGCTCAGAAGCACGTGCGCCACGGGCACTTCGCCCAGCAGGCCCGCTGCGTGTGCACACGCATGCCCGCGCGTTCCAGCGGCTGCACACACGAAATCCAGGAGGAAGGCGAGGCGCGCCTGTCGCTCGGGGCTCCACTGCGCGTGCTCCTGCTCGTTGCAGGGCAGCAGTGCCGACACGACACGTGGGCGGAGACGGCCCGGTGCAATGAAGGGCGATGCAGAGGAAGCACTGGCTCCCGGCGCCAGAGCAGATCCGGGGTCCGCGCGAACCTTGGCTTTGGCCTTGCTGCGGTCTCCGCCAGCGTCAGAATCCTTTTGCTGATCCTGGACCGCCTCCTCACCCGCTTCTTGTTCCTCTTCTTTGGCCACCTTGTCCTTCTTTGCGCCCTTTGCAGCACCGCGCCCCTTCATCCCATCATCGCCCTCCTCACCGTCCTCATCGTCGTCGTCCACGTTGGGGTGGACCATTCGCCGCACGGCGTCGCTGCGCTTGAGCAGCTCCAGTGCGTCCACCACGTTTGCGCCAAATGCGCTCGACCACAGCACGCGCCGCTGGTGGTGCTTGGCCACTTCCGTTGGTGCCGACGCCTTCTTGCCCGAGCTGTCCTTGTTCTTCTTGTCCTTCTCCTTGTCCTTGTCTGCGCCTGTGGCCTCGTCCTTCTTCTTGTCGCGGCGACCTGTGGGCAAAACACCCGCCCACCACGACGCCCTGACAGTCTTGCCTGCATCACTGCTGGCTCCGCCACGGCCGCTGTCGGCCTTGGAGCTGTCGCCAGCAAAAGCGGTTACGTCGCCGCCATCCCCTGTCCATCGCGTGAGGAGGGTGCGTGGCACAACCGCTGCGTGTGCGTGCGAGTGGCCGAGCATCAGCGCCGGCGGTGTTAGCAGCACCTCGCGCCCGCCGCTGGATCGCCAGCCAAACCCAGGCCCGCCCTGCTGCAGCGATGCCTTGGACATGAAGTTGAACATGTGGCTGCGGACAAGATTCGCGTCAATACGCGACAGCGGGCTGAACGGCGCCGTCTGATCAAGCACGGGCCCAAGCCACTCCTGTGCCTGCGCCTGTGCCTGCGCCTGCGCCTGCGTATGTGTCTGCACCTGCGCCTGCGTCTGTGCCTGCGCCTGCGTATGTGTCTGCTTGTTCGAAGGGTTGTGGTTTGGTGTGGCCTTCAGTTTGAGCGCGCCTGGGCTGGTGGTACCCGAAGACGCGTGGGTGATGTATGACGAGCTGCTGATGGCCTCGCACAGCAGCTGCTTGGTCGCTTTAAGCCTGGCTGCTTCATCTGCGTCATCACTGCTGCCGCCACTGCTGCCACTGCCCTCCGCAGCCTGGCTCGGATGCATGAGTTCAAACGTGCGTGCAACACCGGTCATGTCCTGCGTGTTGAAGCGAACACCAAGCGCTGCCAGCACGCGCTCCAGCGACGCGTCCGCGCCCTGCTTGCGCGTAAACGGGACACTTTTCCCCGCCCAGGCAGCAACGTTCAGGGCGACGGCCTCGCGGTGGCGCATGCCTGCACGGAACGACTCGGCAGCGGCGGATGTGAGCACCGTGTCACCGCCATCGCCATCGCCATCCGCACCACCCGTTCCCCCTTGCTGCAGGGGATGAACGCTGGTGTCAAGGCGGGCGGCGTCGCCTCCATCACCTTCACGTGCGTCGCACTTGTCGGCTGCAGTTGTGTCGGCAGGCGTGTCCTCGGATGTGCTGTGCAGGCGGGAGAAGGCAGGGGAAGGCGCCTCTGCTCTGGCCAACGGCAGCATGCCAAGAGGGGTGGTGGGCATGAGGCCGTGGCGGTCGTGCCCGCGCACGAGCAGCACATTGGGTGGGCTCTTCTCCTCCTCGTCGCACGCAGAAGATACCATAAACGTGTCCTCCGTTGCCGCTGCGCCGTGGGAGCCGAGCAGCGCAAGTGCATCCGTGTTGGACGCCGGCGACTGCAGCAGCACAAGCACCGCGCGCTTCACAACAGCGAGGCACTCGTCGTACTCGTCGGAGAGGAGGCGGCCCCACGTGGCCACGACCGCCTGTGCGGCCTGCAGCGCCACATGCGCCGTCCAGCCGTCCCCAGCGGTATCCAGCAGCGCCGCAACCTCCGCAAACAGGAAGAAGCGCTCGTGGGTCTGCAGCTCTGGCCGCACGCCCAGCTGCAGCACGCGCGTCACAGCACCGCCAACCGTCCATGACTGCAGCAGCTCCTGCGCATCGCGGGCAGCATCGGCAGCATCCAGGTCCGTGTACGTCGCCAGGGCTGCATCAGGGGTGGCCAGCAGCTGCTGTGACAGCAGCGGCGACACCTTTCGCACCTGGTATGCCGCTGTGCCGCCAGCCATGCTCAGCTGGAGCGGGGTGATGGACTCTGTCGTGACGAGCACCATCATCGGCAGTGAGTCCAAGGCCTGCACAAGGCGCGTGCCCTCCGCTTCCTCGTGGCCAACACGCTCCAGCACCTGTACAACGGCCTGTCTGCAGGCGCTCACCCCTGCGCGAACGGCACCCGTCACGTCGAGCTCGTAATCGTACAGGGCCGCTCCAGGGTCCTTGAACGCGTCTGGCGATGATGACGATGACGAAGACGGCCCCGCTGACGGCGACGAGGAGCACAGTGTGCCCACCATGACGGGCTGAACGAGGGATGGCGCGGCGTACTTGACATCAAGCAGCGCCTGCACATCCACGCGCTCATCAGCCAGCGCAAGCACGGGCGCGCTCATGTAGTGCACAGTGACAGACATTGTGGCCGTGTTGGGTGGCTGCTCGGTCAGCCGAAGCGTCAGAAACACCTCCTCCACAGTCTGCGCGCACGAAAACATGAACTTGTGCACGGGCCCTTGCTTCAGCTGCCGTGCCACGGACAGCTCCAGGTGCTCCCGCACGAGCACGGTTGGTGAGGATGCCGGCGCTGTGGGGGCCGTGGTGCCAGTACGGCTACTGGCGCGTGCGCTGGTGCTTGAACGTTTGGTGGTGTCTTCCAAGAGGTGTGGCACCCGCTGCTGCTGCCCGTGCAGCTGGTGTTGCTGCTGGGACACTAGCGTCGAGATGATGTGCCACAACAGCGTCCCTGGCTGTGCGGCGTGGATGTCGTTGCCAAGCACGAGGCGGAGCCACGTATCAAGGGGCGCGCCGGGCGGTGTGCGCAGCAGGCGAGCAAGCGCAAACGCGCTGTACGTGCTGCCAACGTGCAGCCAGCGTGGCACGAGCCACTGCGTTGCTTGGAAGCAGAACCTGGCCAGGGCTGGCTCCGTGGAGGTGAGCGACACGACAGCTGACTTGATGCTGTTGGTGGCGTCCAGCACAGCGCGCAGATCTTCAGAGTGCCAGGACTGGATTGCCGAGGGCCCACACAGCAGCATGCGCGCCAGGAGCGCAGCCGTGCACTTGAAGGCGAACATCTGCTCCCAGTACTTTGCACTGCGAGCATGAACACCACCTTTGTCAGTGGCGCTGTGCTCCTTCTCATTGATGCTGTCGCCCTCGCTGGCGCAGCCGTTGCTGGTGTCCGATTTCGCCTCGGCAGCGGCCTTGGCCAGCGCCACCATGTCAGGCACGCTCCTCAGCAGCTCTGCCCACTGCAGCAGCAGGGTGCGGAAAAAGGCGGGCGAGACGGACAGCTGAAACGAGTGCGGTCGCGACCACCGACGCAGCACCATCAGCTCTTCCGTGGGCACTGACACAATGGCCATCACAGCAGAGGGCGTGCTCGCCACGGTGCCATCACAGCTGCCGTCGCTTTTCAAGCAACAACTGTCCTTGGGAGCGGTGTCCGTGGAGGCCCCATCAACGCTGTCATCACCAACACCACCATCACCACCATCACCACCATCACCACCACGGGCGCCTGATGGTGCCGGCGACGACGACGACGACGGCGACGACAACAGCAAAGGCGACGTTGGCGGTACGGCTGTTGCAAATCCACCGAGTGGCGTCAGCAAACGCGAGATAGCGGGCGCAATACCGGCAGGGGCAACGCGAGCCCCCTCGATGCCAACCACTGTGAAGGTGAGGTCGACATGGCCCGAAAACCCGGCAGGGAACGGCCCAATCGTGAAATTGGCTTCATCGTACAGCAGCAGAAACGCGCTCGCGCCGAGCGGCCGCATGGCAATGTGGCGGAAGCTGTAGTAGCAGGGTGCCATCGGAGGAGCGTGTGCCGCTGTTGTCGTTGAAGTTCCCGACGAGGTTGCCGTTTCTGTCGCCGATTCTGTCGATGCTGCTGTTTGTGTTGCTGTTGGTGTTACAGATGGTGATGTGGCGTCCGCCACCATAACAGCGCGGGCACAGACCTTGACGGGCCGCACCCACAGTGACTCTGAGTCGGGGATGTCAATCCACAACGCAACGCCGCGAAGGCAGACCCCAGTGTTGACAGGCGTGGACACACGCAGCCGCATCCTTGCTGTGGGCCCGAGGCGCGGCCCCACGTGCGCAGCGCAGCTGTTGGCATCACCTTCGTGGCCGTAACCACCGTTTGTTTTCTCTTCCTCGTCTACTGCTTCCTCGTCTTCTTCTTCCTCATCTTCCTCATCTTCGTCGTGCTCTTTGGGGACGTTGTGTCTCTCGCCCTTGGCGGCCGGGTCGCCAGGCGTCACGGCAGGACGGTTGCGGCTCGCGTTCTCGCTGCCGTTCGCGTCGTCACTGTTGGTGGTGGCGGTGGTTCCGTGCTCTTCGCAGGGCTCGGCGCTGCTTGAGAGGCAGGAAGGGACCGTATCGGGCAGGTGGGCCAGCTGCACGCATGTGCGCGCCATTGCCGTGTGTTTGGCATCGGCGCTGGCGCTGGCTTTACCCGACAGCAAGAAGCGAAGCTCTGCGTCAAGGGCAGCGCGGGCATCTGCGTCCTGCACGTCTGTCAGAAGCCGGTGGCACAGGGACGAGTACAGCACGCACGACACGGTGTGTTCTGTCACCTCCTCCCCAACACTGGCCACCACCAGGGCGGTGTCCGCCTGGCGGCGTGACAGCCAGCACGCACTGTCATCGGTCATCGCTGACCAGAACGACGTGCGCGCCGGCGAGCCCAAGTCAGCCAGGGCGCGCGGCAGTGATGGCGGCGCACCTGAGGAAGACACGGCAGAAGCGGACGACGAAACACTGGCAGGCGTGGTCGCATCGTGCGTGGTTGACGACGATGCTGAAGCCGTTCCTGTTGCTGCTGTTGCATCAGCACGTGTCGCTGACGATGCTGGGGGCGGCGACGACTGCTTGCGAGGGTACGACGACACGTCGCCAGGGGCCGGTGGAGATGACGATGACGATGACGATGACGATGGTGGCTGTGGTGGCCGCGACGATGCTGCCGTGGCAGCGAACGGCGCGGTGGGGGTGGAGGCGGGGGTGGACAGCCCCCTGGTGAGCGTCTTGAGAGGGTCCTCCGTCGTGAGCAACGAGGACAGCGGCAGTGTCCGCAACACCTTGATGTCTGTTGGGGACTGCAGCTGCCACACGCACTTGTCCGTCGCCACCACGTGACGCGAGTCGCACTGAAACGCGGCGGGCTGCGCTGATCGCGGGCTGAGCCGCAGGCCATACTCGATTGGCCGCACATCTGTGACCGTGTTGGTGGAGCCGGCCGTGCCCGTGAGAGCGTGCTCGGGCCACGCCATCACCATGTACCCACAGGTGGAGGTAACAAAGCTGAGGAACGATGGGCACATGCGCTTTTGCGTGCAGCACACGTAGAGGCTGTCCTTGTCTTGTGTCTGCGTCACGTGGATGACGTGCTTGACCCGCTCATGCAGTCGCGACGCCAGCGACGCGTCGCTCTGTTCACGCACGTGAGATGACACGTTGAATTGGACGTGTGAGGGAGTTGGCGCATGGCAAGGAGCGACCAAAGAAGGTGGGGCCCAACAACACAACACGCACACGACACTGGGACAACCATCACAAAATGACACAGCTACACGCCTACGCGCAGGAACGTGTACACGTGTACACGGAAATGTGCACAAAAAAACTGTAAGAACGGGAGCAAGCGTGCGTACCGCGCGCTGGAGGAGGCGCCGGTCTGTAGTAACAATGGAAATCTGCTCATTGTGGAGAAAGCAGCTGAGGGCTTCAAATGCGCCTGTTTCGCTGTCCTCAGCCTTGATCTGCTTCCACGGCAGCTTGGACGACAGCCCACTCGACGTTGACGCAACGTACACCTGCAAACCGGCAGAGGTGGCGGCAGGCAACAGCACGTGGCGGTGTAAGAAAAAAAAAAAGACAAGACAAAGTGTTGGATATGTGGGGAGCAGAAGAGAGAGAGAGAGAGAGAGAAAGAGAGAGAGAGAGAGAGAGAGAGTGTGTGTGTGTGTGTGTGTGTGTGTGTGTGTATGAAGGCAGCAGGGTGCACATGAGTGCATGGACGCATGGCCGCATCGCGGTTGGAGACAAAGTGCAGCCCAGCACGACAGCAGAGCGCACTACACACCGTGTGGTCCGTGGTGACAATAGCGATATGCGAGGCAGAGACGTCAACATCGATGACAGCCGTAACTGTAAGCGGTAGCGCAACCTCCACGCGGTCATCGCCCTCTGCTGCGACTGTCGCCTCGCCAGCTGTTGCCTCAGCTGGCCCTGTTGCCTCAGCTGGCCCTGTTGCCTCACCAGTCGCTGCTGTGGAGTGAACCGCATCGCTTCCAGCCACGTCAGCATCACCCTCCTGGCCGACACCATCACCCTCACCGGCCTCAGGTTCCTTGGCCGCTGGTGTCGCCACCGTCGCTGAGGGCGGCACGCGATCGCGCTCTGGAGACCAGCGTGGCGGGCGGTGTGGGTGGCGGCGGGCAATTGACGCCATGCTCGGCGCCCACAGCTCACGCAGCAGGCTGCCCTCGTCTACGTCGTCTCCATCACCACTCATGGCCGTGTCAACATCGAGCACACCATCAGCACCCTCGCCCGCGGACTGCCCGTTGGCATCGGGAGATGGCGCCTTCAGGTCGCCCACGCCGCCACTTGCCTTTTTCGCCAATGCATCTCCGGTCCCCTTCTTCTTCTCTTTCTTCTCTTTCTTCTCTTTCTTCTTTTTCTTCTTCTTCTCCTTCTTCTTGCTCCTCTTGCTACTGTCCTTAGCCTGTCCCAGCGTGCTGTTGGCTGACAGCCGTGCGGTCCCCGTGCCCTCCTTCTTGTCCTTTTCCTGCGCGTCTGCGTTGGGCTGCAGGTGATCCAGCACAAAGGAGACGCGAGGCCGCTTCTTCTTCCGCATTGCCGTTGCCAAAGATGCTCCAACCTCCGTTGCTGTCTTGTCGGTGTCAGCACCACGCTCTTCCTTGTCGTCATGACCCTGTTCTTCGCTGCCTTCACCAGCACCTTCGGCCTTGCTGCTGCCTGTGGGTGTGCCGTCGGTGGCAGCGCCACGCGTGCCCTTTTCTGCTTCGTGTCGTGTGGTCGTGGTGGAGGCGGTGGAGGTGCCGGGCGTCTTGTCACCGCCTTCTTCCCGCTCTGCCTTTGCTTCACCTTGCTGCGCGTCTTCTCCTTCTTCTTCTCCAACACCATTCGCACTGGCTTCTTCGCCGTCTTCTTCGCCGTCTTCTTCCTTCAGGACAGCCAGTCCACTTGACGCCAGCCCGTGCTCTGCCGCCTGTGCTGCCTTGCCTTCGAGCTGCTCGTTTGCGCGCTTCAGCATGGCAGCGAGGCCGCTCTCCTCGCACGGCCTGCCCGCCAGCCGACGCAGCACTTCCCGCGCATTGCGGCGCGCTGCACTGCGCAGCATCAGCACTCGCCCAACAACACCCTCGTTGCGGTGCTGCTGCTGCTGCTGCCGCGATATTGATGGGGACGATGACGATCGTAGCGTCGATGATGATGATAATGATGACGGGGCTGGACGCAACGCCCTCCGCTCGCCGTTTAAGCGAGTGCGCATTGTCCGCCGCCGCCCGGTGAGCCGGTCTGAAGGCCATGATAATGGCAGAGGGCAGATGTGGGTGAGAGTATGAGCGAGTGTGTATGTGCAAGTGAGTATGTGTAAGTGAGTATGTGTGCGGGGCGGGGTGTAGGGTTCGGCTGTCAACAAAGCAATCCCCAACATGAGTCCGGAGAACACAGCAGCAGCAGCAGCAGCAGCAGCAGCAGCAGTGAAGATGGTGTGTCACGAATCGTACTACCTTTGCCGCCGTATCGCTTTGAGAACTTTGTCGAGGCCGAGGAGGCAATATCGAGCACAAACAGCGGGTTGGCAACGACAACAAGTGCACCCGTTGTTGTGCGCAACAGCAGCTGGCGCCGGTTGTCGGCGCTCGCAAACACAACAACATCGACAATGCCCTCGCCCTTGGGGGGGAGGGGCGATGAAAGGCAGAACGAATAACGGAGAACCGCAGAGACGGAAGCATTGAGTGGATGTAATGGGCGTGAGGTGGGGCAAATTACATGAAGTGCGCGTGTCAAGAAATTCAGGACACAAAACGGGGGCAGGGGAGACTGCGCGAGCAATGTGGAAAAATCATGTGACGTACTGGCTTGAGGGAGATGTTTGTAAGGCGCTGCTGGATGGTTTCCTTGGTGTTGAAGATGAAGATGGCGTTCGATTGCATCAGGAAGAGGTACTCGTGCTCCGACCACAGCCGCACACACTTCACGGGCTCGTCTGTGACGGTGGGGGCAATGGAGCAGGGACGAAAGGGGAATGTTCAAACAGGGTGGTGGCGTGAACAATCGGTTGGGGCGGGGTGAGCAAAAGGTTGGGAGGACAATGGGATGCAGAACAGGGAAAAAGGCCTTGCTCGCGAGAGAGAGAGAGAGAGAGAGAGTGTGTGTGTGTGTGTGTGTGTGTGTGTATGTGTGTGTGTGTGAGTGCGGGCGCACCAAATGAGGCGAGGACGGAGAGTTTTGGTGGCACAGTTTTGTCCTCCACCATGGTCAGCATGTCAAAGTTGGAACGCTGGACAAGAAGGCGGTCGGTGATGTTCTCAGCTGCATAAAAATAATGAATGAATGAATGTGCGTGCGCGTGTATGTGTGTGTGTGTGTGTGTGTGTGTGTGTACGAATGCAAACGATGAGTGGAAGAGTTTGATTTCAACATCCAGAAAATGTCCAACAAGCACTCACTCACTCACTCACTCACTCACTCACTCACTCATTCACTCACTCATTCACACACACACACACTCACTCACTCGCTCACTCATTCACTCACTCACTCACTCACACACGCTCACACACTCGATCACTTCCCCTATGCGTCAACACAACGATGGCCAACACAACGGTCCCCTCGCCCCTCTTTCATGTCATGGTGAAACGGGCGCACCGAGGAAGATGTATGATCCCGTCAGTCGAAACACAGGCGTGCCCGAGTTCAACTGCAGCCGCTCCCAGTCGTCCTGATGACGGCACACACGCGCACGTACATGCACGCACACGCACGTGCATTTCAGGGGAAGGGACAAGGAGAACGGGTGAGCTGGTGTGTGCTGATGTGCGGTACATCACACACCATCACATTGAACCGCGGAACAGCTCTCACTCGCGTTTGACACGCCACCCCCAAGTTGGTTCCGCCCTCCCCTGAAAAGGTTGCGAGCAATGGATGACATACGTGCGCTGTGTCCTGGTCGAGCTTCAGGGTAAGGGACTTGATGTAGACGTTGCAGCCAAACTTGACCGCGTCCATCCACGACGACGTCATGTACGCATCAAACCGGTCCCCAAGCAGTTGGCCTACAGGTCATTTGGGATGAATTGGGCGAGGACGTGAGCGTTGTGTGTGTGTGTGTGTATGTGTTTGTGTGTTGTGTGTTGTTGTGTGTGTGTGTGTGTGTGTGTGTGTGTGTGTGTGTATGCCTGTGTCTGTGTCGGTGTCGGTGTCGGTGTCGGTGTACGTGTGTGCGTGCGCTTGTCTGTTTGTCTCTCTCCCTCTCGCTGTCTCTCCCCCTCTGGGTCGTACAGAGGGTGCAGGAGCGCGTCAGGCTGCCGGGATCCGAGACGCGCTCCAGTTTGTCAAAGACAACATGATCTTGCATCATGATCGAACGGGTGTGGTCTGCTCGCGCAAGATGGATGCAGCCATTGCTGCTGTGTGGATCGAGGCACAGCGCGCTCGTTTCCCAAACTGAACGCACAGCAAGGCAATACGTAAGAACGCGTGGCATATTTCTGGTGGAGCAATAACGGCGTGGACTACACACAGGCAAACAAACAACCATGGCGTGCGCCATGCCCTGACCAGTAAGCACGCGAAACCAGAACAACACCATCGCCACCATCCACGGCAAGCGCAACCACCACCAACACCACCACCAACACCACCACCAGCAACGCCAACGCCAACGACAACGACAACGACAACAACAAGCGCAGCACCGATGGGGAGTGCGGAGGAGCGCCAGCATATGTGGGGGCGAAAGGCGTGGGTGAACAAATGGCACTGCTTGTCCTTGATCATGTCTGTCGTAATCACCGCACCAACAATCTGCGCGATTGCAGCCAACACAGGGACGGAAGAGGGCAAGCGTAAGAATTTGCACTGAGAAACGTCAGCCACAGGCTGGCCGCCACACCTTGGCCAACACGTGTGCAGCAGCAGCAGCAGCAACCACCAATGCGCGTACGTCGTATTGCGCTGCGGGTGCCTGGCCCTCGTGCGGAATGACGTGCAGCTTTGTCGACTCTGCCACGAGGACATACACGGTGCCATCGGCAATGGTGGCCGACACGGGCGTGACGGACTCGCTTGGAAGGGGGATGGGAGTAGTGACGGTGGAGACGTTGTCGATGAGATGGGGTTAGGATGAGGGTTAGTGGCATGTGATGGCGACGGTGTTGTGGAATGTCGCGGAAGCAACACATGGCACGCAGACAAGAGCACACACATACGCACGCGCATACACACACACACACATGGCACGCAAACGAGCACACACAAGAGCGGCTTACCCGAGAGGGGAGGGCTTGATAAAGGCAATGCTGAGCTCGCCCGGTGTTGGCGTCGGCACGAGCTTCACAAACGTCGAGGCTGTGAGGTAGAAGAGCGCGCCGTTGCCTGCAAGCACGCACGCGGAGTCCAGGTCAATGCCCAGTTGCGACAGGCGGCCTGCATCACGCACGCGCATGCTGGTGGCGGAAAAGTCCCGCTCAGGGAGGAGCGTGTTGACAATGTCGCGAGGCTGTAGTGGGGCAGGCGAATGCGGGGAGCACGTGTCGACGGAGGAGGATGCCGCTCCTGTCAGGTCCGGTGGGGGCGGTGCTCGCGGCACAATGGACGTGGAGTGCTGCATCCATACACCCGTCGACATGTGCAGCTGCGCCAAAGGCTGTGTGTGTGTTTTTTTGTTTTTGTTTTTTTGTTTTGTTGGTTTTTTTTTTTTTTTGTTTTGTGCGTGTGTGTGTGTGTGTGAATATGAACAGGATTGTGAGGTAAAGGCACTTATAAAGCGCCGGCAGCATGATTAGCGCTCAAGCACATCCACACACCACCTCCACGAGTTCATTAACACTCTATATCCTCCCGCCTCCGTCTTCATCACCTCGGAGACTGGGATGGTGCGGTGTGAGCCGCGAAGTTGCGACGCCAACACGAGCATGGCAGACGCATCGCCGCTCGCAACGACAACAGCCACCCGAATCTGCTCGACAGCACAGGAGGAGGCATAGAAGATGAAACGTGACGTAAAGTAGAGGAGAGGTGAAGGAAAGAACGTAATTGGGTGAGCATTGTTAGTCTGTGAGTGTGTCCGTGTGTCTGTGTCCGTGTGTCTGTATCCGTGTGTCTGTATCCGTGTGTCCGTGTGTGTGTGTCTGTGTGTGTCTGTGTGTGTGTTTGTGTTGGCTCTTGTCGACCATGCATGCACACAAACAAAACACACAGCGAATACACAGAGCTGCATCTGTGGGCACATGTTCCCTGACAAGCACGCACCCTCTCCCCTCCCCCCCCCCTCACGAATGTATTCCAAACACACACACACACACACACACACACACACACACACACACACACACACACACCTCAACGATGAGCCGTTGGAGCGTGCTGTGATCGCGGTGTGCGCGCTGCAAGTTGTCCAGAGCCTCCAAGATTGCGCCGAGGATGTCGTTGTCGGTGCCGCTGTCTCGATCGGACACGAGCGGCTGCAGCTGCCCAAATCTGAGCTTACTCGTCACATACTTCACGCGCGTCACAATGCGCTCGGCAGCCTTGCACACACACGCACGCACACAAGTGCAGCGTGGTCATACGTGAGAACTTCGAATGCGCAGTGCGCAGTGCGCAGTGTGTAGTGTGTACAGTACGCTGCGCAGTGTGCAATGTGTGCAGTGTGCGGCGTGCTGCTGTTGTGGCAGCGCCCATGCAATCAGAGCACGCGAGCAACACAAACAGCGGCAGGATGTGCTACCTGTGGATTGGCACTGCTGGCAGACTTGATCTGCTGTACAATGTACTGCAAGGACTGCGGCTGTGGGTGTGGGTGGGTGTGAGCGAGAACCAGCAACACAGGGAGGGCATCAAGTTGAAAAAGCCAGCATTAGCGCAAGGAAATGTGGCACACAGCATCAGGAAAGCGCGGCACCACACAGCACCACACAGCACCAACGCAACGGCAAGAACCAAAGCAAACCAGGCTGCACTGTCGCCACACAGCCTGCCTCACATTGGTCATGATGACGTTGGGTGCGGCGCTAATGCACCGCTGTCTGTGAATCGAACTGGCAGTGGAAACGAGAGTGGGCGTCGAACGTGCTTCGGTGTGTCACTGTGACCAAGCTGAAGAAGGCGAAATAACAACGCACAGCGAAAGGAATGGCGGAGGATGGCGAGCCGTCACTGTGAGCACCGCAAGAAGCAGACGGGACTGTCGACAACTGGCAGTTGGATGGCTGGTGTGTTGACAAGTAAACCAGCCACGAAATGCTCGCAATCAAAGAGAACAAGCGTTGGCACCAGCCAGGGTTGCAACACCAGTGCGAGCGCACTGTGCAGGCCTCTGTGGCGGTGACTCAACAACAAACCAAGGAGCAAGACAGGATCGACTACCACACCAACACCACCAACAATGTCCCCTCTGTTCACCTCAACGTCCTCTTTCTTCTTCTTCTTCTTCTTGCGCGGAAATGGTGGACGCGATTACGGAAATATTGCCATGACATTGCGATTAATCAGCACCCAAACAACAAAGAGGAACAAGCAAGAAGGAGAAGGAGAGCGAAAAGGAGGCAGCCTGGCAACAACACCACTGAACACCAACAACTGGCATGTCTTCGCAAGTTGTGGTGAGACTCTGTGTGCTTTGTGTGTGTGTGTGTGTGTGTGTGCTTTGTGTGTGCTTTGTGTGTGTGTGTGTGTGTGTGTGTGTGTGTGTGTGTGTGTGTGTGTGTGTGTGTCTGTGTGTGTGTCTGTGTGTGTGTCTGTGTATGTCTGTGTATGTATTGTTTCTTTGTGATTGACATTCGCAGATGCATGTTGTCGTGCGCACCGCGGATTCAGGTCGTTGGCGCGTCCAACATGGACCTGACCAGGTATTCCACTGCTGTTGCTTGCATTTATCGCACTGGCAAGGTGCTCACAACCAAGCTGTGTTGATCTTCACCACCTCTCCACGCGTCACCTCACCAACGCGACTTTCTTTGTGCATTTATCTGCCACCATTTCATGTGCAACAGCTATGTGCCATCTCTGCCAAAGCCTGGTGAAACCCTGCACGGCCACTGCTTCAAGGTTTGGTGAACGAGGGTGCTGCCAGGAACGTGTCTTGATGTGGTGGCCAGATTACGTGTTGATATTGTCTTGACTGTGTCTTGTTTTTTGTCTTGGATTTGGACAGATTTGGCTTAATACTGTCTTGATTGTGTCTTGCTTTGTCTTGATTGTGCCTGGCTTTGGCTAAATGTTGCTGTGCTATGAGGTCTGCAGCTTCGGCTTTGTGCAGCGCGCAGCATTTTGACTTTGCATGTTGCGCACACTTCGCTTCGCTCATGTGGTGTTATGCTTGGTCCGGTAGAAAGGGTTTGGCGGCAAGGGCGCCAACCAGTGCGTCATGGCGGCCAAGCTCGGCGCATCCACGGCAATGGTGACCAAGGTTGGCAAGGACGTGTTTGGCAAGGAAACCAAGGACAACTACGAGCGGTATGGCATCAACACGGAGCACGTGCTGGAGGACGACGCAGAGTTTACGGGCGTCGCCCCAATTGCCGTCGATGACGCCGGTGCGTTTGGTTTTGTTTTGTTTGGTTTGGTTTGGTTGATTGAGAGAGAGAGAGTGTGTGTGTGTGTGTGTGTGTGTGTGAGTGAGTGAGAAAGAGAGTGTGTGTGTGTGCGTGTGTGTGCTGTGTGTGTGTGTGTGTGTGTGTGTGTGTGGCTGTGTGTGTGTGTGGCTGTGTGTGTATGGCTGTGTGGTTGTCGATGTCTTTCCTTTCTGCGATTGCTGCGAATGATATGCATGCTACGTGGGCAGATAAGACCCCTCATCCCTTCTGGCGTCATTCCGCGTCCATCTTCCCTACTCCCTCTTCCTCCTCCTTTTGTCTTGTGAACAGGGCAGAACAGCATCATCATCGTGAACGGTGCAAACGACAAGCTGTCTGAGGCTGATATTGGCCGGGTAGAGGACTTGATCGCACACGCAAAGGTCCAGCAGCGATCTATGACACTCATGTGTGTGTGCACGTGCGAAAGGATGAATTGCGCGTCGTTGTTCTGCCAGTGATGACAACGTGCACACTCTCCAAGCTCGCTCAACACCCGCCTCCACCTCACCCTCCACCTTCTCCTCACCACTCTGCACGGTTGGCCAGGTTGTGATTACACAGTACGAGATTCGCCCAGAGACCACGCTCGCGGCGCTGCGACTTGCAAACAAACACGGCGTGTTCAGGTGTGTGTGTGTGTGTGTGTGTGTGCGTGTGTGTGTGTGTGTGTGTGCGTGTGTGTGTGTGTCTGTATGAAAGAATGGCTGTACTTGCATGGTATGAACACGCGATTGTAGCCTGCACACGAGTAAACTACACACGCACACACACAACACCCCTTCCCCCTCCCCCCCCCGGCAATCTCCACAGCATCTTCAACCTTGCCCCCGCAAAGGCCGAGATTGCTAGCGAGCTGTTCACGCTTCCCGACATTTTCTGCGTCAACGAAACGGAGGCAGCGATGGTCACGGGTGTCGATGTCCAAACCGTCCAGGTGCCGCACACATGATGCTGACGTGCCGCTGTGTGTCTGTGTGTGTCTGTGTGTGTCTGTGTGTTTACCTGTCTGCCTGTGTACTCGCAGCACCCACGCTTTGCATTCATGCACGTCCTTTGTCTCAACATGTGTGTGTGCGTGTGTGTGCCAGGACGCTGAAGCCGCTGCCCGTGCTCTGCAGGACAAACACAACGCAAAATGCATCATCATCACCCTCGGGCCCCAAGGTATTGGGGGGCTTTGTCTCTTGCAAGCTGCATGCATGCATGCATGTGTGCAAGCATGCATTCATGTGTGCTGTCCTTTCTTCCCTCATTCTCTTTCCTGCACTCATCTTGCTCGCACCTCAAAGCCCGTGACACCCCCTGTTCCTTCCGCCCTTCCCACCTTCAGGCACATATGTGCTGCCGAAACCCGGCGACGGCGACCCGTTCCACATGCCGGCAACGAAAGGTGCATTGCCACTCGCTCATCTCCACACGCGCCATGTGCCGGGTGGTCATGTCATGCTGGGGCATGGCATGGCTCGCGGCATCCCTAACCCACACTCACTCACTCGCACACCCCACCTTGCGCTGCAGTCACTGCCGTGGACACGTCTGGTGCCGGCGATGCGTTCATCGGCGCTCTTGGTCAGACTACCCCCATTCAATTCCATTCCATTCTGTTGTGGTCGCGGTTGCGTTTGGGGGGATGAGTACTCTGCTGTGCCTCTGTTGTGTCTCGCGCGTGTGCACTCACCTGCTGTGACGTCTGTTTCCCTCTCACACAATCACCGCAATCACGGTAATCACGGCAATCACCACCACGCCACAATCCTCTCCCCACTTCGTTCTCAACCCCCTCCCACCGTGATCACAACCATCTCTGCAGGGTACTTCCTGGCGACAGACCCGTCGCTGCCGCTGCGAACGGCGGTGGCCAAAGCCGGTGCCATTGCGACTGTCTCCGTGCAGCAGCAGGGCACGCAGAGCAGCTACCCCGACGCAAGCGTCCTCGCCTCCCTCCATACAGGTCGGCGGCATTGTGTGTGCATGTCTGTGTGTGTGTGTGTGTCTGTGTCTGTGTCTGTGTCTGTGTGCGTGTGTGTGTGCATGTGTGTGCCTGTGTGTGTGCATGTGTCTGCCTGTGTGTGTGTCTGTGTCTGTGTGTGTGTGTGTGTGTGTGTAGCATGTCGTGATGTCTTGGTTGAGCTTCTCTGCCAGCTTTGCCTTGTGCCGTGTGCACAGTGTCCCTTTGCTTCATTAACCCTGTTCCAGCTCACACCACGTCCACACTCCTCTCTCCGCTGTTGTTTATTGTTGTTGTGC
Organism: Salpingoeca rosetta; assembly: GCF_000188695.1. Classification (NCBI taxonomy): domain Eukaryota; class Choanoflagellata; order Craspedida; family Salpingoecidae; genus Salpingoeca; species Salpingoeca rosetta. The sequence continues at coordinate 488,886 of NW_004754920.1, read as the reverse complement.
TGTCGGCCATCCACGCTGATGTGCACGATGGTAACGTCAGAATAAAGAGTAAACGCAACGCTGCGAGGCCGTAACTTCACAGAACATGGGGTAACAACACCAACACAACCAATGCCATATCACAATCAACATCGTAACCGTGCGCACGCGCACAGGCAGCAGTCTTGAGTAGCAAAAGAACCACCACAGGGTCTGAAGATACGCAACGGCGACAGAACAATGCATCATAGTATCACCACACACTTGACACTCCCGAACCACAGCACACGCACGCAACCACCACGCCCATGACTCTTCATCACGACTACCACCACAACAACAACAACAACAGCAAGCGAGCACTGCGACCATCACTGCATTGTCATAACTGCGACCACCACGGCATTGTCATAACTGCGACCATCACTGCATTGTCATAACTGCGACCATCACGGCATTGTCATAACTGCGACCATCACGGCATTTTCATAACTGCGACCATCACGGCATTGTCATAACTGCGACCATCACGGCATTGTCATAACTGCGACCATCACGGCATTGTCATAACTGCGACCATCACTGCATTGTCATAACTGCGACCATCACTGCATGGCCGGTGCCTCCGTTTCCTCCTCCGTCGCTGCCGCCATCTTCGCCCGCCGGCGGTTGCGGTGCACATCAACAGCAATCCCGCGCGACACACACGCCGCAGCTGGTGGTGTGGTGTGGTGTGGTGTGTGGTGTGATGTGGTGTGTTGTGTTAAGTTGTGGCGGGATTAGAATGAAGACGAGAAACACCAACACGCGCACGTGCACGCACGCATGTACGACGTCGACACGAGCAGTAATGACGACTGTGCTGCCTCACCAAGTTCCTGCTGCAGCGCTGGGGAAATGAAGTTGAGCGTCAACACAAGCAGCTGCATGTGGTCGAGGGAGCCCGATGTGCAAAGATCTACGATGCCCCGTGCACACGCGTCGCCAACTGACATGAAACGAAAGCGGTCAAAGTGCGCGCGTGAGTGTGGTGCATGTGCATGTGCAAGGTGGGGTCTGTAACAGGGATCCACAAATGCACAGCCTCCTGCCACTCCTCCCACAATTGCACACATGCACACATGCACATACACCCACGCACGCACATGTCAGCACACATGCACGTGCACGCACATATCAGCACGCATGCATGCATACACACACATACACAGTGCACAGTGACGTACTGCTGTTGTCGTGCAGACTGGCAACGAGCAGTGCGGGCATGGAGGCAAAGCCGGACACGAGCGCCGTGCACGCGTCATCGTCAATCTCCAGTCCACCCAGCACCACCTGATGGCATCGAAAACACGGCAGCACACACACACACACACACGCGCGCGCGCGCGCGCAGAAACATACACATACACACACATTTACACATACACATACACACACACATGCACAACGGCTGGAGATGAGACGCAAGCAGATATCACAAGAGCAAATGCACAACAGAACATGAGCACATAAGAGTCTGAGATGGGGGACGCACCCGGGTCAAATGAAGGTCTTGTCGCTTGGCAAGAGCCTGTGCAGCGTCCACGCCCAAGTACGATGCATAGCTGCCTTTGTCCACACCTGCACCCGTTGGCAAGTAGGGGGGAGGAGGTGATTCCGTGTTGCTGCAGCGCATTAAAGTGCGCGCGCACATGTACACACACACACATACACACACACACACATACACACATACACACTCACACACACACACTCACTCACACACACACACATACACATATTTTCACTCACGCATATTCACACGCACACATACACACACATACACACACATATTTTCACTCACGCATATTCACACGCACACATACACATACACACACACACATACACATATTTTCACAGACAAAGATCTCACATGACACTTCCAATCGCCGGAGGGACGTGGGGAGGGCTTCGAAGAGGGTGCGGATGTGGTGCTCTTCCAATTTGACATCACGAAGTAGAAGCGCTTCCAGGTGATTGCATTCGTCCATCACCGAGACGAGGACATCCATCGCTGCCGACGACTGGAGGCTGACATCGGAGAGGGTGAGCTCGTACAGCGACCACGCGCCCGGTATTAAGATGCTCGCCAGGGCTTCGCTGGAGACGTGCGTCGGCTTCCAGATTGCCAACGAGGCAATGTGGTGTTGAAAGAACGCTGCATGCATGAATTTCTGGATACGGGTGCCGTTGCTGAGCTCTGTGTTGTGGAAGACGACTGACACTTCTGCGTAGGATGCTTTGTTCCGATCCGCAAGCTCCCTTGCGTCACCAAGGCCCCCGCCACGGCTCTGCTGCTGCTGCTGCTGCTGCTGCTGCTGCTGCTGCTGCTGCTGCTGGTTGTGGTGTTGATGGTGGCCATGCTGTACATCACCGTCACCATTGCTGTTGCCGACGCTGACGCTGTCGAGCAGCGGGTCAGTGACGACGATGCGCACTAAAGGCGTGCTGTCCTCAGCGTGGTCGGCTGGTGTTCGCGGGCGCTCGTCGATGCATGCGTGCAATTCTGCGAGCGTCAACGGCGTGCACTTGTCCATGACCACACCGCTGTGGTCCAACCCCGCGCTGGCTGCCGCCACAGCTGCGATGCTCGCTGTGCCTGCCACCAACACCACCACCAACAACAACAACAAGACCCTCCATTGCCTTGTTGTTTGCCTTGCCATCGTCATCATCGTCATCGTTGGCATGAAAGAAATCTCTCAACAAACATTCGCAAATCTTCCACAATCGCACCTTCCGCAACGCCAAAGATAGACGTTGTGCACATTGCTCGCTTCCTTGCTCGTTTCCTTGCTCGCTTCTAGCTTCATCACACACACACAACACACACACACACACACACACACACACACACACACACACACACACACACACACACACACACAACACACACACACACACACCGCATACACAGCGAGATGGCAGGCGGAGGCGTCGTGGACCTGGTGCAGCGCATGCACTTGAAGTACAACGTCACCATCGGCCTGTACATGCTTGAGCCCTGGGAGCGGATGCTGTTCAACGGTGTGCTGATTGCCTTGTTGTCGCTGTGGATCTTCGCCACCATTCTCTACCTCCCAGCATGGCTTGACTTTGTTTGATCAAGCAGCGCAAAAGCGCTTGCGTGAAGCGTGCTGTTGTTGCTGCGCAAGCAGGAGTACGATGTAACCGTGCCTTTTTCCCGTTGGTTGTGGGTTGGGCACTCTGTCTTCTTTGCTTGCGTTCTGAGACCTAGTTCGTGTGCGTCTATGCGTGTCCGTGTGTGTGTGTGAATGTGTGTATGAATGTCTGTAAGTGTGTGTCCATATGTCGGTGTCTGTGAGACATGTTGTCGCATTGATTGTGAATTTGTTTGTTTCCCTTGTTCTGCCTGCCTCGTTGAGCCCTTTTCTTGCTTTCTCTCTGTACCGTTCGCTTAGCGTAGTCGCGTTGCTTGACTCCCAACCGCGCCCTCCTTGTCACTCCTTCTGTTCAACTCCCACTGTGAAAGTGCGCAATTTGATGGAACGCGCAGTGCCATGCGCTGATGCACTAAATACATACGCCCTTTGTGGTTTCTTTTACAATGGATAATGTGGCACTTGGGGTAAGGGCGGGGTGGATTTGTTAATGCACTGAAGCGCAGTGGAGGTGGAGTAACATGCACACAATGCAAGAAACGACAACACGCACACACACACACACACACGCTAGAAACGTGTTTGGTGAGCGCAGGCAGGTACAGCATCAAGGGCGATGCATCAAGCACACGGATGGGGGCGGGGCGGGAGAACGGGTGTTTGGCGCGACGATTGGGAGGGGGGATGTTACACGTGGTGCCAGGAACACCAACGAGGGAATAGGGCGAGGTGGGTGGCAATGGGGGATGCGGAGGCGAATGGACAAAGAGAATACCACAGAATGGGAGAGTCGAGAGAGATGAAGGCAGGAAGAGATAAAGAGGGAGTACAGACATGTACACTAATGTAAAGAAACAAAGATGGATGGACACAGAACACCCTCGACGTGAAGCAAAGAATGGTAGTGTGGAGGGGGGTGGAGGCGTATCAGTCGTGCTCAGTACGGGAGCTGGGACGACTGCTGCGCCACGTTTGCCTTGGTGACGGTGGTTGTGGTCGTGGATCCGTCGGGGTTGCTTGTCGTCGTCGTCGACTGCGACGAGCTCGAGTCTATTGTGTGTGTGTGTGTGTGTGTGTGTGTGTGTGTGTGTGTGTGTGTGTGTGTGTGTGTGTGTGTGTGTGTGTTATTGTGTGAAGGACTCCTGTCCTACCCCCCCGCCCCCAATTGAACAGCAACCCGCGTCTCTTTCAGCCACACTCATCCTCGCCCTTCCCCCATGCTCGCCGTTGATACAGGCATGCTTGCATGCAGAACAGCACCACCACCGCCAACAACAACAGCACATGTGATGGTGGACTCACGCGAGAATGCGGCGTCGCCCTGTCGCGCCTGCAGGAAGGCGAGGACCGCGGACACGAACCATCCAAACGCAGCAAAGAACCCCATCGCCTGGCCGTATTGGTGTGTGTGTGGGGGGGGGGGGGGTGTTCGTAGTCGTGAAGATGAGGAGGATTGGAGATGAGCGAGACCTGGGTGCTAGAGGAAGAGGAAATGCACACTCACACATGGAAGTACATATTCACACGCAAGCACACACACACACACACACACACACACACACACACACACACACAAGCATGTGTGCATACGCCCACTTCCCGCCACCGGCCTGCCCTCCACTCCAACGGCAGAACTCACGAGGCCAAACTGGTAGCCATCCTCGCCGTCACAGGCCGCCTTGAAGGCAGCGCTGTCTTTGGCATCGACCCAGTCCGAGGCATGCACGCCAGAGGCAATGATGGACATGAACCCCCACGACACGCACAGGCTCGCATCCTGCACAACACACAACACACAACACACAACACACAACACACATACACACAACACACATACACACACATATGGATGCACGTGAGATGGTGGGCTGGCTGGCATGCAGCGTTGCAGACGTACAGTACAGCCCTGTGCGCAGCAGGGATGAAGGGAAAGGGAGCGGTCGTTCCAGCTGAGCATGCAACGCCATACCGCCATGTAGTAGTTGAAGGGGAGACAAGAGGTGACGTTGCCGAGGAAGAAGACATATTCCGCGATGAAGAAGATGCTCAGAAGCCAGCCAAGGACGTGGATTGCCAAGAAGAACTCGCCATTGTCAATGTCGCTGCAATGAACAACAAGAGAGGTGAGCGTGTGTGTGTGTGTGTGTGTGTGTGTGTGTGTGTGTGTGTGTGTGTGTGTGTGTGTGGTTGGGTGTGGAGGATGAAATACACGCTAACGTGGCGACACAAACAAAGGCTTCCACTTCAAACTCACGAGTAGTCAGCGCTGAAGCCGCCAACAGAGCAGCTCCAAGCAGACACGGCAGCAAATGCACACAAGGTGAAGAACTGCAACGGGCAAGTGTGTGCGTGTGTGTGAGAGAGAGAGTGTGTGTGTGTGTGTGTTCGTGTTTAAGTAGGCGAGAGAAGCGCGCAGCAGAGCAACAGCGTCGCATGTCGAGCAGGCCCAGCAAACACCGAAATCCGGCAACACCATACACGTACAAAGATGGCAAGCTTGGAGATGCCAAGGGGAGTGGTGAGGTTGTTCACGGCTACTTGGGGCATGGCTGTTTGTTTGTTGGTGGTCGTCGCTGCTGTTGCCGCAGTTGTTGTGCTCTGTTTGTTCTGCACGTGAGGGGGGAAATGATTGTGACGGATGCAATGCGCGTGAATGTGTGTGTGTGTGTGTGTGTGTGTGTGTGTGTGTGTGTGTGTGTGTGTGTGTGTGTGTGTGTGTGTGTGTGTGTGTGTGTGTGTGTGTGTGTGTGTGTGTGTGTGAGTGTAGAAGCAAGCGACAGGAAGGAGGGAGGACCAAGGGCGTGAGGTAAAGAGAGGTGTGGGCGAGGAACACAAATATAAACACACTCCAGCACCCACCAACCAACAAGGCAAACGGCGAAGCGAGCAACAAACACTCACGCACACTCACGCACACTCACGCAATGCACACCACCCACCTCACTGCGCTTGCTTGCTTGACGTTGTAGAAATATGGTTGAAGACATGGCTAATCGTCTAGCCTCGTCATCATTTTCTTTTCCCTTGCTCTCAAAGCGACTGCTCTCGCTTTCGTCCAATTCGTAGCTACTACACCCATACGCAGAGATGGAGTCGTTGATGAAGCAGAAGAACCCCGTGATTGGGTTCATTGGGTGCGGCAAGATGGCGCAGGCCATGATGCGCGGCATGATCCAAGGGTTTGTGACGCCCGCCAGCAACATCCACGCCGCGGATCCCAGCGAGGAGTGCATCAAGGCCGTCAGCGACGTCGGCATCAACACGCACGCCAAGAACGTGGATGTTGTCAAGGCGGCCGAGGTTGTCGTCATCGCGGTCAAGCCGAACGTCGTCGTCAGTGTCCTGCAGGAGATTGCCTCTGCCGTGGGCACCTCCACGCTCGTCGTCTCCATCGCGGCCGGTGTTCGCATCAAGACCCTGCAGAAGGTGTGTGCGTGTGTTTGTGTACGTTTATGTGTGTGTGTGTGTGTTATGTGTGTGTGTCTGTGTCTGTGTGTGTGTGTGTGTGTGTGTGTGTGTGCGCGCGCGCGCGTGTGTGTGTGCGTGTCTGGGTGTGCAAACTCGCAAGCACCTCCCGGAGTGCTCTTATTATTATTATTCCACCCTTCATCGTCACCCCTCTCCTTCCCTTTCTCCTCCTCTCTTTTGTCTTTCTCCCACAGCACCTGAAGAGCCATGCGCGCATTGTGCGGGTGATGCCCAACACGCCTGCGCTTGTGCGCGAGGGTGCGACGGCGATAGCGGCAGATCCGGACGCCACGCCAGAGGACATTGCGCTCGTGGAAGAGATGATGTCGGCCATCGGCACCTGCGTCCGTGTCAAGGTGCGTGGCGAGCCATCGACTTGTGGTGGCGCCAAAGGTGGTGGTGGTGATGAAGTATGATGATGGAGCGAGGCGTGACGGTACGGCATTGAGTTGGCACAACGCTGCAGTGCTGCGGTGCTGCGGTAGCGGTGTGATGTTGTGTTGGGTGCACAACGAACACCTCAGCACAACGAACGCCTCATATCAAACACCGCCACTCCATCACGGCCACGTGCAGGAGTCGCACATGAACGCGGTAACGGGCCTGAGTGGCAGCGGCCCCGCGTATGGATACATGATGATTGAGGCCATGGCTGACGGTGGCGTCCGCGCAGGCCTCTCAAGGTCCATTGTGTGTGTGTGTGTGTGTGTGTGTGTGTGTGTGTGTGTGTGTGTGTGTCGTGTCTGTGTGTCGTGTGTGTGTGTGTCGTGTGTGTGTGTGTGTATTTGTTTGTGTGTCTGTGCGTGTCGTGTGTGTCTGTGTCTGTGTGTCTGTGTGTGTCTGTGTGTGTCGTGTCTGTGCGTGTCGTGTGTGTCTGTGTGTGTGTGTGTGTGTCTGTGTGTGTGTGTGTGTGTGTACGAATGCGACCTTTCACGTCGCTCACCACATCCATCTCACCACCGCCATCACCACCGCCGCCACCACCAGGCGGGAGGCGCAGCTGCTTGCTGCCCAGACGCTCCTCGGCGCTGCCAAGATGGTGCTCGAGACAAACGACCACCCGGCACACCTCAAGGACCAGGTATGTGTGTCTGTGTGTCTGTGTTCGTGTGGCTGTCTGTCTGTCTGTGCATCGATCTGTCTGTCTGTCTCTGTGTGTCTGTGTCTGTGTCTGTGTCTGTGCATCGATCTATCTTGGCTGTCTGTGTCTGTGCCTGTTGCTCACACTCTATACCCACCTCCGTGTTCCTCTCTCCCCTTTCATACCACCTTTTCTCTCCACGTCGCCTCCCTTTCCCTCCACACACACACACACACACACACACACACACACACACACACACACACACCATCCGACAGGTGTGCTCGCCCAACGGCACGACAATTGCCGGGGTGCATGCGCTCGAGGACGGTGGATTTCGCGGCGCCGTCATCACCGCTGTTGCCGCTGCTGCGAAACGCGCAGAGGAGCTCGGGTTTGCCGAGTAGTCCCCGTGGTGCTGATGATTGTTGGTGGTAGTGGTGGTGGTGATTGTCGTGGTGATCGTAGTGGTGATTGGTGGTTGATGATTGGTGGTGATGGTGTAGCACTCGGTCTTATCCCTGCGTGCTCGTGATGGTGGCTTTGGTTCGTGGTCGGTTTATTCGTCAATGAAGGACAAGAAGCAAAGAAGCAATTAAACGCACAAGTCAGCAGCACTGATGAAGGCGCTGCTAAACCCATCCACACATGCACACACAGCCAAACGATGATGGCAAACACAAACAAAGCCACACGAATTTGAACAAGGACAAGACAAAACACACACACACTGCACACACTGCACACACACACACACACACACACACACACACACACACACACACACACACACACACACACACACACACACACACGATGCCACATGGCTGAATTCAACGACACGCCCCTGTCAAACGACCACGACGACCGTACGTGCATGTCAGGTAACGTAACAATCATCTTCTTCCTCCGCTTGCGTACGCACAACACACACGCACACACAACGTGCAACGAGTCACTGCTGATGTTGCTTGCTACTACTACTACTGCTGCTGCTGCTGCTGCGATTGCAACAGCTGCTGCAAGACGGCTGCTGGGTCCATTTTCGGCCGCTTCTCAGGCAACACCCCATCACCGCTGCCGTCGCCATTGTGACCACCACTATGGACATCATCACCATTGCCGTTCGCGCGCAGGCGAGCCGCGATCTTCGTTCGCTTCTCCGGATCAGCGAGCGCAGACTGCAGCGCATGTACTGCAAAGGCATCGCATGATATGGAGGGGCGGGGGGTTGATGGTGCACACCCGCACGCACGAGAATGAGACGGGGACAAACACACACGTGCACACATACATACACATACACATACACACACACACGCACACACACGCACACGCATGCACATGCATGCACGCACACACACGTGTAATCAAAGCGCACTTACTCGACTTGTCTGCTCCGTTGACGGCCGTCTTCAAGGCATCGACAGCGCCCGTGTCAAGATCGCTGCCGACGGCTTCCACCACCTCCAGCAGCTGCTCCGTCTGCGCAACCTGCTCGCGCACGCGTTGCACCTCCTCATACTCCCGTTGCGCCTTGAGGCGGAGCTGGCGGTATTCGTCGCGCTGCTGCACGCTGTCGGCTGTCGCGCCGCTGCTGGCCTGCTGTTGCGTCGATGAGCCATCGCCCTCGCCCTGTGAGCTGACAGCGGCCATGTTCGGCCACTCCATCGGCAGCTGTCGCCAGTCTGACGCGTTTGTGGCGTCGACAACGTCCCCTTGCGGCCGCATCAGCCCGGAGAGCTGATCGATGGCTTCCCGACGCCCCACATGCCCGTGAACGCTCCGCATCTTCTGCAGTGCCATGTCGTTTGCTGCAACGCGTTGCGGTGTCAAGAGAGTGCGTTGTGAGTGGTGGGCAGGTGACACCACCGTTGATCGGTCACAAGAGCTGCAACACGGCTCGCACTCACACGCATACAAACTGAGCATGCACGCATACACATACACGTGTTCGCAGCACCTTTCTTGATGGCCTTTTTGATGGACTGTTCGGAGGGCATGGGCTGTGCGTCATCCTCGTCCTCTCCCAGATCCATGCGCATGGTGTCGATGTTGGGCCGGAGCGCCTCAAACGATGGCAGCGAGTGCAGCAACTGCACTTGCTGATGCACAAACTCCCCTGCCCTCTCCATTATGTGTTGTGTATGTGTATGTGTGTGCGTGCGTGTGTGTGTGTCTGTATCTGTCTGTGTGTATGTGCGTGTCGTGTGTGTGTGTGTGTGTGTGTGTGTGTGTGTGTGTGTGTATGTGCGTGTGTGCCTGTGTGTGTGTGTGGGTGTGTGTGTCTGTGTGTTGTTGTTGTTGTTGTGGCGCGCCAGTGACCAACGGCTCCGTTACGGAAAGTTTGTAGATAATTTAGATAATTTTCGGTTGGTGCTGGACGCTGGTGATGGACGTGGATGCGGTGGTGCAGTTTGTGCGTGGCCACGAGCGACAGCGGGATGGTGTCAAGCAAGAGAAGCGTTCTCCTGTTGATGATGGTCGTGATGACGGCAGTGATGGTGGTGGCGATGGATCCTCAAGCTTGATGGAATGCATGGTGGACCACATGTTCTTATCCGGTGCTTACTTTGGCGTCAACACCTGTGTAAGCAAACACTTGCGTGTTTGTGCGTGTGTGTGTGTGCGTTGTGTTTGTGTATGTATGTGTGTATGTATATCTGTGTCTGTGTGTCTGTGTCTGTGTGTTCGTGTGTGTTCGTGTGTGTCTGTGTGTGTCTGTGTGTTTGCATGTGTGTACGTGTGTGTCTGTGTGCGTACGTGAATGTGCGCACGTGTGAGACACTCCGGGTATGGGTTGGCCTGGATGTTCGCCAATGTGCCTGTTTTGAGTGGTTTGTTCTTTGCTGAGCTTTTACAGCCTGTGCACCTGCGCATTGTTGCATAAACTCACAGCTCAATGTACGACCACCCTGCTAGGCCCTGTTGCGGCGTGAAGCAGACTTCCCGGCCAGCAAGTTCCTGGCACTGGCAGACGCCTGTCGGTGCCACAACACCGGTGCGTACGCTGGAAACGTTGGCCTTCAGCCACATGTCCTCTACACATACAGGTGTGATCGAAATGGTTGTATTTGTCTGTCTGTCTGCGTGTCTGCTTGTTTGTCTGTCTGTGATTGTATTTGTGTTTGGCAGTGTGTGCGTGTGACTGTGTCTGATTGCATTTGTATGGCAGTGCTTTGTTCGTTGCCTTTCGTCTGCGTGTTTGAATTTCTTTTTTGCCAGCTACTTTGGCAGTCTCTCACGGTTGAGCATGAATGCGCTCCATGTACATCTATCTACGTGTGCACCGTGTCATCGAAGTGCGTTGCAGCTTCGATACTTGAGCGGTGACGCTGAGATTGCAGATCACGCTTCGCCCGCTGATCAGAAACGTTCGTTGAAACTGCTGGATGTGTGGGTGTGTCTGTGTGTGTGTGTGTGTCTCTCTCTCTCTCTGTCTCTGTTTCTGTCGGTCTGTGTGGCTGTATGGACCGTGTGTGTGTGGAATAATCTACGTGGTTGAAGCTGTGCTCTGCTTTTTATCTGCCTCCATTCTCATAGTCTCTCATGGTCTCATCTGCAGTTGTGGCGTGGCTGGGGCGGCGAATTGCCCAAGACGGAGCTTGCAGCGGCGATGACTTTGGCATGACCGATACACGGTATGCACATGTGTGTGTGTGTGTGTGTGTGTGTGTGTGTGTGTGTGTGTGTGTGTGTGTCTGTCTGTCTATTCTGTCTGTCTGTCTGTCT
>NW_004754920.1:475665-476675 GCF_000188695.1 Salpingoeca rosetta | reverse complement strand
CACACGTGCACACATACATACACATACACATACACACACACACGCACACACACGCACACGCATGCACATGCATGCACGCACACACACGTGTAATCAAAGCGCACTTACTCGACTTGTCTGCTCCGTTGACGGCCGTCTTCAAGGCATCGACAGCGCCCGTGTCAAGATCGCTGCCGACGGCTTCCACCACCTCCAGCAGCTGCTCCGTCTGCGCAACCTGCTCGCGCACGCGTTGCACCTCCTCATACTCCCGTTGCGCCTTGAGGCGGAGCTGGCGGTATTCGTCGCGCTGCTGCACGCTGTCGGCTGTCGCGCCGCTGCTGGCCTGCTGTTGCGTCGATGAGCCATCGCCCTCGCCCTGTGAGCTGACAGCGGCCATGTTCGGCCACTCCATCGGCAGCTGTCGCCAGTCTGACGCGTTTGTGGCGTCGACAACGTCCCCTTGCGGCCGCATCAGCCCGGAGAGCTGATCGATGGCTTCCCGACGCCCCACATGCCCGTGAACGCTCCGCATCTTCTGCAGTGCCATGTCGTTTGCTGCAACGCGTTGCGGTGTCAAGAGAGTGCGTTGTGAGTGGTGGGCAGGTGACACCACCGTTGATCGGTCACAAGAGCTGCAACACGGCTCGCACTCACACGCATACAAACTGAGCATGCACGCATACACATACACGTGTTCGCAGCACCTTTCTTGATGGCCTTTTTGATGGACTGTTCGGAGGGCATGGGCTGTGCGTCATCCTCGTCCTCTCCCAGATCCATGCGCATGGTGTCGATGTTGGGCCGGAGCGCCTCAAACGATGGCAGCGAGTGCAGCAACTGCACTTGCTGATGCACAAACTCCCCTGCCCTCTCCATTATGTGTTGTGTATGTGTATGTGTGTGCGTGCGTGTGTGTGTGTCTGTATCTGTCTGTGTGTATGTGCGTGTCTGTGTGTGTGTGTGTGTGTGTGTGTGTGTGTGTGTGTGTATGTGCATGTGTGTGTGTGCGTGTGTGTGGGTGTGTGTGT
>NW_004754920.1:472294-473542 GCF_000188695.1 Salpingoeca rosetta | reverse complement strand
GTGTGTGTGTGTGTGTGTGTGTGTGTGTGTGTGTGTGTGTGTGTGTGTGTGTGTGTGTGTGCGTGTGTGTGTGTGTGTTGTGTGTGTGTGTGTGTGTTTGGTCCCCTGCACCATATTCGCCATTGCGTTTGGTACAGATTTATTGCAACATCTCCTCCCCCCCCCTCCTTGGCCCCCTTTTCTTCTGGTTTACGCGAGTCTATTCTTCGTTTAATTGCAAGAGTAACAAACGCACAAAAGGAAAGAAAAAGGTGCACGCAAGGAAGCGCCCGCAGTTGGGTGACCGTCCAGCCACAGACACACACACACACACGTTACACACCGCACACAGACACACACACATCCACACATCCACACATCCACACACACGCACATCCACACACACACGATCAACACCACATGCAGTGACCACAGTGGCTACTGCGCATGTTTGGTGGAAGTTTTTGGCTTCTTCGCGGCGAGCGGACCGCCATTCTCAATCACATCATCGTCGTCGTCGTCAGCAGCAGCAGCCGCTGTTGCGTCGCGTCTGTTCACGCGGATGAGATAGTTGAGCTTCTCGTGCGTTTCACCCGTCCGCAAGTGCTCAACAGGGCCCCCTTCCGTCGTTCATGTATGCATGTGTGTGTGTGTGTGTGTGTGTGTGTGTGTGTGTGTGTGTGTGTGTGTGTGTGTGTGTGTGTGTGTGTGTGTGTGTGTGTGTGTGTGTGTGTGTGTGAATGTAAGAGGGAGCCATCCGCTGCAAGTATCGCATCTCAGAATGTCCAACATCTTCCATAAATCCGTTCATTCACCACCATCATCCACCACCTCCTCCTCCACGACCACCACCACCATCACTGCCATCACCCACCGACGATGGGTTCCGTGACGGCCTGGAAGCGGAGAATGAGGACGCGACGCGGGCGTGCGGATGTGTTTGGCGGCGACGAGTGCGGCGTGCAGCTGTGGTGGATCTCAAGCCCACCAGCAGGCAGCACAATCGTTTTCTGAAATGTGTACGCGTGTATGTGTGTGAATGTGTGAGGAGGTGTGTCGTGTGAATGCTCCTGCAAAGCGTACAAACGCACATGCACTCATTGCGCAAACGCCACTAAACAACGCAACGCATGAGCACACACATACCTTGTTTCGCACAAACTCTCTCTGTAGGTCGCCCGGATCCACCTCAAACAAGTGGTGCTACAGAGAGAGTGTGTGTGCGGATGTGTGTGTGTGTGTGTGTGTGTGGTGTGTGTGTGTGTGTGT